>NC_050443.1:163041197-163273430 GCF_903995425.1 Onychomys torridus
TGGATGGCAAAGGAGAAATCAGGCTGCTTTCCATCAACATTGTTCCAACATAGTCCATTTCTTCACCCAGCATGTATGTCATGGGTGCCCATGGCATGCTAGGTGCTGTCTGGGCACTAGGGATTCAGTTGTGATGAGCAAAACTAACCCTTGTTGTCATGGAGCTGGTGATGTCATGGAGAGGTGGAAAAATTAACCAGTGGCAAAGGATGTCATATGATGCACAGTATGGAAAAAAGAGACAATTGACAGGGGTCAAGCAAAGGTCTACTGTAGCCATGTCAAATAACGGGTTCTGGGGAGGTAGCCAAGGTGAGAAACAGGAAGGACAATCAGGAAGTAGACCTGGGGAAGAGATGCCATGGAGAGGAACTAAAAATGCAGAGAGGGAGGCAGGTTAGGGGTAAGGAAAGGGGCTGGATGTGAAGTACAGTAACTCAAGCCAAGTGAAGAACCTTCTGGATGCTTCCTTCTTGTTCTAAGAGCACTTGGAAGCAGCAGGTGGGTTTTAAGCAGGGAGGTATGATGGCATGGCTTGTATTCAGAAACGTGTTCTGATTTGATTGCTGTGCAAAGAAAGGATTAAAGGACTTGTGTTACGCATGCAGGCTCTGCAGTCATCCAGGAGCAGGGAGAGCCACACAGGCAGGCTCTGCCATGGTCCAGGATCAGGGAGGACCACGCAGGCAGGCTCTACAGTCATCCAGGACAGGGAGGACCATGCAGTCAGGCTCTGCAGTCATCCAGGAGCAGGGAGGGCCACACAGTCAGACTCTGAAGTCATCCAGGACAGGGAGGACCATGTAGGCAGTCTCTGCTGTCATCCAGGTGAGAGACAAGGGTGATTTTACCAAGGACAGAAGCAGTAGACAACAAAAATTTTCCAGAAGTTTGGATCCATCATTTCCAAAAGGAACTATATTCCTATTATTTGTAAAATTAAAGCTATCAGACATGTGAGAACTTTTTTTTTTTTTTTTGCTATTATTGTTGTTTGAGACAGGGTCTCTCTATTTAGTTCTGTCTGTCCTGGCACTTGGTATATAGACTAGGCTGGCTTCAAACACCGAGATGCCCCCTGCTTCTGCCTCGTGAGTGCTGGGATTTAGAGGTATATGCCACCAGATCAGGCTTTTGTGAGAGCCAATTATATCAATGCTTTTAGAATGATGTGTGTGCATCCATCGTCTGGGGCTTGGAAGGACATTCTTGGAAATGAGAGCGCCAGTCAAAGCAACGTTGCTGTGGGGCTAGGGAAAGTCTTGAGGGAGATGTGATTTTTGCTTCTTACATCAGCAGTGGCACTTTCTTTCAGTCATGTCCCTGAAATCACCCCATCCATGCCTATTGGAAATAAGGTCAGAAGGAGGAGTTAGGGCTTGTCAAAGAGAAGCTCGTGTGCCAGGCTGAAGGGTCACTGAGAGTTTGTCTTTGCAGTATTTGGCATCAAACCCAGGGCCTTGTGCAGGCAAGTACTCTACCACCAAGCTATCTGCTGCCCTCTTTTGGCCTCTGTGAACACCAGGCATCCATTCTGTGCATATACATCCATGTAGGCAAAACACTCACAGAAAATAAAAATAAATCTTTAATAATAAGATAGCTATTAAGTTACTCTGCATGAGTATATATGCACCATATTTATACTGGAGCTACAGGTAATTGTGAACCACTATGTGGTACTGGGAAGACACATTATTAGTTATGAAAGCTCAGCCTTAGCTTCGGCTTGTTTCTAACTAGCTCTTATAACTTAAATTAACCATGTTTTTAAATCTATGCTCTTCCATGAGCTCATTGTCTCAGCTGCATTTTGCCCATCCTGCGTCCTCTGCCCCTGGCTGGCAGCTCCCCCTTTCTCTCTTTCAATACTCTCTCTGTCCGGCAGCCCTGACAGTACCTCTCGCCTAGCTGTTGGCCATCCAGCCTTTTACTAAACCAGTCACAATGACACACCGTCACACCGTATAAAGGAATAGTCCACAAAAGGTGAGGCCCTGGCTTTTATCCCTACCATGCCTCCCTCCCCACCCCAGTGAATAAAACAAAGACTGGAGTGAGAGCCCCCGAGACAGGGAAATCACTTAGATCTCCTCCTGGGCAGAGAAGATGCTACATTTTTCTGACAGGGAAGCCCAGCTATCCAGTCACTTTTACTTGCTGAAAAGGTCCTACTTTGGAAAGGAACCTAATCTCCCCAGAGTACTTGCTGTCCCTCCCATTGATCTGGTCCTCAAGTCACCCTTTGGCAGTCAGCCAAAAGCTTAGGCATCATGGTACCTATTGTGGCTCTCAGGAGCCTAACATTGCTGCTCTTGTCCATTCCTTGTCCATTCTCTGCAAAGCCCAGCAGTCACATATCCTGCCTGAAATAACACCCATGCAAGAAAGTTCTAAGTATCCATCTTAGATGGCAGCTTTTTTTTTTTTTTTTTTTTAAAGGTTTTACTTATTTATTATGTATAGTGTTCTGCCTGCATGTGTCCTTGCAGGCCAGAAGAGGGCACCAGATCTAATTGCAAGTGGTTGTGAGCCACCATGTGGTTGCTCAGGACCTCTGGAAGAGCAGACGGTGCTCTTAACCACTGAACCATCTCTCCAACCCTAGAGTGCAGCTTTTTTACATCCTCACATCTCTCTCCTTTTTTTTTTTTTTTTTTTAGGGTAAGTTCTCACTATGTAGTAGTGAGTTCTTGGTTGGCCTGGAACTCACAGAGATCCGCCTGTTTCTGCCTCCCGATGCTGGCATGGAAGGCATGCACCACCATGCAGGGCCCTTACCCCTGCCTCAGTCTTTGTCTGTGGGGTCCACAGGTATAAGCCTTTGTGAACATAGTTGGATGTTCTCAAGCATCAGCAGGTTCAACAGTGCAGAAGACTTGAAAATACTAGAGGATGAAGATTCTAGAATTTCCCACCTGTGTCTTGGCCACTCTACTCAAAACAGGTTATAGAGCCAAACTGTGATAACATACATCTTTAATCCCAGTACTTGCTTGGGAGGCAGAGGCAGGGGGTCTCTGAGTTTGAGGCCAGCCTGATCTACAGAGTGAATTCTAGGACAGCCGGGGCTATAGAAACCCTGTCTTGAAAAACAACAACAGCATCAAAAAACAGGTTAAGCTGGGAGGCAGTGGGGCTACACAGAGAAACCTTGTCTCGAAAAACCAAACCAAACCACAAAACAAAACAGGTTATAGGCACAGGTCTGAAATTTGAATTTTCAGTGGTCCAGAGGAAGGCCAAACAAATTGATGGCTCAGTGAGGAAAGGCCATTAGCCATATAGTCCTGATGACAGGAAGTCCAAACCCCGGAACCTAGAGTCAAAGCATATGTCAAAGGAACAACCCAATGTAGAAGCACACATCTGTAATCTCAACACTTCTGCGACGAGATGGGAGACAGAAACAGAATGGTCTAGAGCAGCGGTTCTCAACCTTCTAGTGCTGAGACCCTTTACTCCAGTTCCTCGTGTTGTGGTGACCCCCAGCCATAACATTATTTTCTGCTACTACTTCATAACTGTAGCTTCGCTACTGTTACGAATCATAATGTAAACATCTGCTAGTCGACCCTGTGGGGGTCGTGACCCACAGGTTGAGAACTGGTGGCTTAGAGGCTTTACAGACCAACTAGCCTGGATTAAGCCTGACATCAGCAGAAACAAGAAAAACCCTGCTTCAACAGGGTGGAAGGCAAGAGTCGACAAGCGGATGCTGGGAATCAGACCTGGGTCCTCTGCAGGAGCAGCAAGTGCTTTTAACCTGAGAGCTATGTCTCCAGCCTCTGCTCGATGCGCCTTAAAACACGACTGTGAAAAGTCTGTGTCTCAAAGTTCAGTAACTTTCATAGGTTTAAGTTTTATTCTTATTATCTTCTATCTACTTTTAAATTTTTTAATTAATTTTTTGTTGACAAAGAAATGGATTTCATTGTCTTTTTATGCATATATATCATTATGCCTTCCTATCATGCCCTGGGTAGATACTGAGGCCCTGTTAGGTGTTTAGCAGGCAGATATGTTTTCCTGTTCTGCAGGCTGCCTCTCTGCTGCGGCCTGCTTCTGTCACTGTGCAGAACTTCTGTGTTCCATGCAAGCGGATGGATCTGCCAGTGTTTGCTCTTATCCCTGTGAACTCCAAACCCTTTTCAAAAAGTCCTCGCCGATGTCTCAGGAAGCATTCTGCCTGTATTTCCCTCCAACAGTTTCAGAGATACAGGTCTTCCATCCATTTTGAACTGGTTTTTGTGCCAAGTGGAAGATAAGAATCCACTTTCAATCTTGTGCACATGCCTACCCAGTTTTCTCCGAGCCATTTGTTAAAGAGACTGACTTTGCTCCCATGTATGACATCTTTGTCAAAGACTGACCAGTCACAGCTATGTGGGCTTGTTTCTGGTCCTCTGTCCCATCCCACTGGTCCTACCCTCCTGTGTGTGTGCCAGCACCGAGCTTTGCTGCTGATATTACTGTGGCTGTGTACTGTG
This sequence comes from Onychomys torridus, assembly GCF_903995425.1. Taxonomy (NCBI): domain Eukaryota; kingdom Metazoa; phylum Chordata; class Mammalia; order Rodentia; family Cricetidae; genus Onychomys; species Onychomys torridus. Next base: position 163,045,688 of record NC_050443.1, read on the forward strand.
GCTTGCGGTCAAATACTGTGATGCATTAGCATTGCTCTTCCTGCGAAGGGTTGCTTTGGCTGTTGTCTTTTATGCCGCCATATACGTTTTAGGAATGCTTTTGCTCCTGCTGTGAGAAATGTCATTGGAATTTTGTGGGGATTGCTTTGAATCTCTAGGTCACTTTCTGCAATGTAGCCGGTTTTACAATATGAATTCTGCCAATCCATGATCACGGAGGGCTTTGCGTCTTCCAGTTTGTATCACTTGAATTTCTCCATCTTGTCTTCCTAGCTAACTCTAGCCAAGACTTAAAGCATTCTCTTTGGAATAGAGAAGTAAGGAAACCTTATGTGGTTCCCGATTCTAGAGAAAATGCTTTTCTGTTTTCCCCATTTAATATAATGCTGGCTGTAAGTAGATATGTATGTATAAATGTAGATATGCACACATGTACATATATATATATATATGTACACAGTTTATTTTTCAGATTGAGGTAGTTTATTTATTATTTTAATGTTCTTAAATTACTTTTTGCATTTTTTATTGAAAACTTTTTCCCACCCAATGTATTCTGTTCATGCTTTTCAGCTTCCCCAACTCCTCCTAGGACTTCCCAACCCAAGCCATTTCTTTCTCTCTTTAAAAAACAAACCATGAAGTAAACAAAAAATAAATAAAGCAAGTCCCAAAGACACAACAACTCTGACAAAATAATCCCCCCAAAATCCACAGAAAACTCACATTCACACACATACACACATATACACACACACAAAACCCAAACAAAGAAACAAAACCCCCTCAAAAACACTAAATTGGAAACCATAAAACACAAGCAACAGACCAGTAAGACACAACAACAGCAACGGCTTGCAGATAAAGCAGTATGTGACTAAAAGGCCACAACGTCACCGAGTTTGCGCTGTGTCGGCCATCACTGCTGGGTTACCAGCTTTCGTTCCTTCTTCCTTTCTTCCTTGGCTCTGGAATGTGACAGCATTCTTTTCTGTTTTATGACAATAGATTATGGCAGAAATAGGTGATGAGACCATTTCTTCCTGGGCTTTCTTCTTTTAGGAGACTCCAACTATTTTAAACTTCCCTTGTTTACATCATTTAATCCTCCTAATTTATGAATCTATCCATTTTTTTCTAAATGCTTTTTTTTTTCCTGTTTTCAAAATATTCCCTAATGATCTTTAGGGTTTCAGTAGAGTTGATTGTAGCATCCCTTTTTTGTTTGTTTGTTTGTTTTTTTTTTTTTTCGAGACAGGGTTTCTCTGTGTAGCTTTGCGCCTGTCATGGATCTCGCTTTGTAGACCAGGCTGGACTCGAACTCACAAGGATCCACCTGCCTCTGCCTCCCAAGTGCTGGGATTAAAGGCGTGCGCCACCACCCCCCCCCCCCCCTTTTTAAATCATCACTAGCTTTATAAGTTTGGGTTCTCTGTCTGTCTGTCTGTCTGTTTCTCTCTCTCTCTCTCTCTCTCTCTCTCTCACACACACACACACACACACACACACACACACACACACACACACAGTGCAGTGGGATGTCTTTCTGTACTCTGTGAATATATGCTGTTCCCATTGGTTAGTAGATAAAGTTGCATTGGCCTATGGCAGGGCAGGATGGAGCCAGGTGGGAAAATCCAAGAGAGACAATGAGAGGAGAAAGGAGATTGGGGGGAGATGCTGAACTGCCGTCCAAGGAGCAACAGGTAATGGGACGCAGGTAAAGCCACGGAACATGTGGCGATATGTAGATAAATAGAAATGGGTTAATTTAAGATGAAAGAGCCAGCTAGCAAGAAGCCTGCCGTAGGCCATGCAATTTGTAATTAATATAAGCCTCTGAGTGATTGTTTTATAAGCAGCTACTAGACCAGAGAAACTTCTGCTACAACACACATTTTTTTTTTTTTGAAGAGGGAGGGGTTGGAGCGATAGCTCAGCAGTTAATATCACTGGCTGCTTTTCCAGAGGACTCAGGCTTGATTGCCAGCACCCACATGGCAGCTCACAACCAACTCTAGTCTCAAGGGATCTGATGTCCTCTTCCTACCTCTGCAGGTACTAGGCACACACATGGTACACAGATGTACATGTGAGCAAAACATCAATACGTGCAAAATAAATAAACGAATATTTTTAAAATTAAAAGAAGAAGAAGAAGGCTGGCAGAGGCTGGTAGACCAGTGTGGAAAGGTATTAACGGGGGTATCCTGTTTTCACTATGACCTCCACCTCCTTCCGCTTCCCAGGGGCTCTGCTTCCTACCTCCTCTCTGTCACAATGCTCAGCCTCACCTCAACAATGAGGCCAAGAGAGAAGTCATTGACAGCACTGAAACCATGAGCCAAAATAAACCCATTCCCCTTTGCAGCAGCTTCTCTGCACTACCTTGTGAGAGAGATAGAGAGCTGACCCCCACACAAGCAGACATTGAAAACACCCCAAGCACAAGGGCAACAGATTGGCATGAATGGGAGCTAGGAAAGTAGAATGGTAATAGACTTTTTAAAAAAATCTACATTGTTGAGGGCTGGCAAGATGGCTAAGTGGGTAGAGACTCTTGAGCATAGGCCCGATGATGTAAATTGTTTTTAACCCCAGTAATACTTGCTTTATCATTGGAAAAGTCCAATAGAATTCATCACATTTGAATACTAAAGATAGATAGTCCACTACATGGGTAAACTGAATATAACAAAAAATAAATTCATTTATTTTATTTTTTCAGTTATTATTTTATTTTATGCATATGAGTGTTTTCTCTGCATGCCTCTAGAGGACATCAGATCCCCTGGAACTGGAGTTTCAAATTGTTATGAGCCATCATACTGGTGCTGGGAATTGAACTCGGGTCTTCTGCAAAAGCAGCAAATACTTTCAACCACTGAGCTCTCTCTCTAGCCCCCTCATTCATTTAAAAACAAATATGTAACGCTGGGCACAGATGTGAAGGTCTTTAATCTGATACAGTTTCCTTGTATAGTTACCCATTGGTGCATGACAGATCAGGCTGAAGCTTAACAGAGTAACTCAGTGATAAGCATCTGTGTTCTGTCCCAGTTTCCACAGGCTGGGAACTAGGGACTGCTAAGGTGGCTTTAGCTCGCAGTTTCTCATGAAGTCAGTCAAGAATGCTAGGGAGCATTCCAGTCATCCGCAGGCTTCGCCGAGGCTGGTCCCAAGGTGACTTACGTGTGGTGTTACACATTGGTGCTGGCAGGAGCATTCTGGCTGCACTGGTGCCTCCAAAGGGAGCTCGAGTGTCCCATCAACACCCCGAACATGGCCTCCCCAGAGCAAATGAGCCAAGAAAGCCAGGTGGAAACAGCGCATCTGTTATACCCAGCCTCAGAAGTCACATGTGATCATTTCTACAATATGACTTTGCTCTGGTCTGGAATATGAATACCACGCAAAGATCAATAATTCCACATTTTCTTTGTTAGGGTTTTTACTGCTGTGAAGAGACTCCATGACCACAGCAACTCTTTTTTGTTTGTTTGTTTTGTTTTGTTTTGTTTTTCGAGACAGGGTTTCTCTGTGTAGCTTTGCACCTTTCCTGGAACTCACTTGGTAGCCCACGCTGGCCTCGAACTCACAGAGATCCTCCTGTCTCTGCCTCCTGAGTGCTGGGATTACAGGTGTGCGGCGGCGGCGCCACCACCCAGCTTAACACAGCAACTCTTATAAAGGAAGGAAAACATTTAATTGGAGCTGGTTTCCAGTTTCAGAGGTTTTAGTCCACTGACATCATGGTGGGACATGGCAGTGTGCAGGCAGATATGGTGCTGGAGAAGGAGCTGCGAGTTCTACATCTTGATTTGCAGGCAGCAGGAGACTGTGCCACACTGGGCATAGCTCCAGCATATGAGACCTTAAAGCCCGGCATTGACACACTTCCTCCAACAAGGCCACACCCACTCCAATAAGGCCACACCTCCTAATAGTGCCACTCCCTATGGGCCAAGCATTTAAACACGAGTCTATGGGGGGCATAACTATTCAATCATCCTATACATCAAATATCTTTTCTTAAAAATGATGTGGGGGGGGCGTATATCAAGTGAGGGTTGGTGCCAGTGGAGCCCAGAGGTGACAGATTTCCCCCCTGTCCCTGAAGCTGGAGTCACAGATGGTTGTGAGCTGCCTAGTGTGAATGCCTAGAATTGAACTCAGATCTTCTGCAAGAGCAACCCATGCTCTTCACTGCTGAGTCGTCTCTCCCCCCCAATATGGAGTATCTTATTTCATAGTGAAACAGGAAGATTTCCCCATTTAATTTCACAAAGAAGTCAAAAGTTATCATTATCAGCATTTCTAGTCAACACTCACTAGTGGTCTTAGCTGGTAAAATAAAACAGGAAAGAGAGACAAGCAGAAGAAACTGTATATCTTTTTTCACGAAAAAGAGACAAGCAGAAGAAACTGTATATCTTTTTTTCCCCTCCCAATTTGACAGAAGGCAAGTCTGTGGAACGTTTTTATCCCTGATGATTGATGGGGGAGGGTGTAACAAACAACCACAGACATTGTGGCTTAAAACAACATCCATGCATCTTCTTACATCGATGAGATCAGCTTCAGTGAACCAAAGTTAAAGTGACTGAAAAGTAGAGACTAAACAATACGGTACAGTGTCAGCATTAATAATTTAGAACCACGACATCACTGGTGTGGTCAGTATTTTGCTTCTTGGTTGTCTACCTTAATTGTCATATTTTTAGGTCGAAAATATTCTCAAGAAAATACCCAAGGAAAATAAACTAAATAGACAAAGACTGAGCAAGAAGCTGGATGTAGAAAGGGCAACAGGGAGAAAATATGGTAAAGTAAGGGATACACAAGTTTGGGAATGTCAAAATGAAGCTGATTTTGTACAATTTATACACAGCAATAACAATGTCTAAGTTGTAAACTGTTTCAATATATCAGTTTTTGGTATATCCCAGGAGATTAGAGAACACCTCATGTTCTGAGTGGGCGTGGTGATGCCTTTAATCCCAGCACTCAGGAGGCAGAAGCAGGCAAATCTCTGTGAGCTTGAGGCCAGCCTGGGCTACAGAGCTAGTTCCAGGGCAGCCCGAGCTGTTATGCAGAGAAACTTTGTCCAAAAAATAAATCTAATGTTTGTCTCTATAATAGTAAAATCAATCAAATGGGAAAATTGCTGATGAATTATGCAAATGAATGTAGTTCACTGTGCCATGAGGCCCCTGGTCTGAAGCAGCAGGAAGGATCTCCAGTCCTGGGACCCAGAAATGATGAGAGGAAAGTCATGGGGCTGTAAAGTTGGGACGAAAGGACAGTGGGTCTCAATTGATATTAATAATCTATTGTATCTAATCCACTGAGATAAGAGCTTTATCTCAATAAATCAGTGTCTTTTATTCTGTACCAAACTGATGTAGTAACAATACTTAAGATGGAAATGAGTTTAAAAGTTATTAAGTCCTTTAATAGAAGGAAAACAAGCCAGATATTCAGCAAAATAAGATTTCTTATTACATACCTGGCAGTTTACATGATCCCAACATTAAAGCACAAATGTACAGAGACTGACTTCAAATATTCAGTCAAATAAGATGATTTTCCTGGTATGGTAGCTTGGACCTGTATCCAGTGCTGAGGGGGTTGAGACAGGAGGGTTGCTGTGAGTTCAAAGGCAGCCTGAACTACAGTGGGAGACTATCTCAAACGCAAAGTCAGATTACTTGCAAACTTGGCAATTCATACTGTCCCAGTGTTGAAAAGAAGCCAAGGAGAGAGAGAGAGAGAGAGAGAGAGAGAGAGAGAGAGAGAAACAGATATTAACCCTTAGCAAATCTGCTGCTGCCTTTCTGGATGGGGACAGATGGACAGACCCAAAGTAGTTAATATGACTGAGCTCACTGTGGTCTCAAATGAAGACCTGGTCTGGAGGTTTCCAAGTGGACAATAAATTTATCAGCATGCCAAAGGCTAGACCTCTAACTCACCAGGCCTGATCAATACAGATAATAATTCAGCTCAACAATTCTTTGGTTTGCTTTGGTTTGTTGGTATCAATCTGGCTAGAGAGTTCGGGAATAAGAAGAACTCTGAAAGCAATGTGCAGACTCTGGGGGGCCGGGGAGCAAGGTGGCAGGAATGCTCTAAGACTTGAACAGTGAGTGAGGTTAGAGGCCTCTGAGGAGCACCTGCACTAAGATGGACCTGACTCCTCCTCCCTACGGGAGCACTCAGAACAGTGGGAGCTAGAGGAACCCTCCTGCCCCAGCCCCAGACGCTGGGGAATCTGGGGTCACATCCATCTGCTGGTTGAAATTGCATCTCTTCTCTGAAACCCATGTTTTATGTTCTCCAGAAAGTGTCCCTGGATCACCCAGTGTGATTTACAAGCAGCCTGTTGCTGTGTAGTACTTCTTTCACCCACAACTTTTTTTTAATTACAGTACTACGCATAAATATATTTCAAGTCGAAATTGTGTGTGTGTGTGTGTGTGTGTGTGTGTGTGTGTGTGTGTGTGTGTGTTGGGGGATGTGGGTGCAATTTTCACAGTGTCTTGTATTGGTCTGAGAACTTAGCAGGCACTCAGTTATTGATGGAAAAGTTGTCAGGACATCAACGTCCCAAAGTTTCCAAATCTTCTTTTTCAGCTAGATACATAGCCAGCAACCCCAGATCAGAGGGCCTGTGGCTCCCCAGAGCCTGAGGAAAGCTATCCCAAATGCAAATTCAGTCTCAAAGTGCTACAAAGACCAACTAGGAAAGCATGATCCGCTCTAAATCCCTCTTGGGGACCAGCCTCTCCCTGTGTGGATGCGTCTGTGTGTGCATGTGCTTGGGTGGGGGTCGGCTGTGGTGTGGTGGGCAGAGAACAGCAAGAGAGAGGCAACGCCACGCAGTGACTATGTGAGGGGATTTGCTATGTTTCTCTCTCTCCCCCCTTCTTTGTCCCCATTCTCCTCGTCCCCTTCAGCATTTGTCTGGGAGGATCCTGGAGTGTTCTTTTGATCGACTCAATCTTTCTCTGGCACTTGAGTTCTGATTGGCTGAAGGACTTAGAGGGGGAAAAACTTTAATTAAGTAGATAATCTCTTCTTTGGATGTTAGGTAGCTCCATTTCACCTCCCCTTAACTCTGCTTGGGATCGTTTACAAACCAAGGAAGTCGAGCTCTGAGGAGAATTCCATCCCTCTGCCTCTGAGGAAGACTACGTCCCATCTCCCCTGTCCCCCATTTCTGAGAATTTCTCCCTCTGTTTCTCAGAAGACTATGTTCCTTATGAAGCCTGTGTGCATCTTTCTCCTCACTTCTCTCCTCCACTTCAGCCACGCCTGGTGAGTAACCTACTCGGATGTGAGATGTGGAAGGGTATGTGATATGGTGGGGAATGCTAGCTTTCAGTTCCGAACAGGTAGGAGGCCTTGAGATCTCTCTTGGGAAAAGCCATTCTATGCAGTAGGGCTTGCCCTAAGTATGTGGCTAGTCTCAGCAAATCTTTAGAATTCTTGCCAATAAAAGATTGGATTTAAAAACAAGGGACTTTGTATATTTTTATAAATGACTATACTACAATTTTGAGTGATCTGGGGAGAAACAGACGGTAGCCCGGAGCTCTAGCTCCTTACCCTGCTGTGGCCTGGAGAGACGCTTCAAGGCAGGCAGGTCTGGGGACAGAATGGGCAGGACCCGATCCTGCACTTTTTGACTTTTCTTCAGAATATTATAGGAAACTGCTCACATTAGCATTCCCTAGACATTACAAATGTGTTAGAGCTATTGGCATTGGGTCAACAAACAGGTTTGAAGGCAAATATTCTAGAAACCTGAGCTTTTCTACAAATGTATTTAAGTTGTTCAATGTACAGAAATTCCTAAATTGCACTGGAAACCAGATAACACGTGAAAGAAAGTACTTTGCAAACCCTAGGACGAGTGTTAGGTGATGTTATCCTCGGTCCTGGGAACCATGAAGGGCATCTACACGCGCATTAAGCAAGAATATGATTATATAAGGAGGCACAACCCGAGGAACACATGTAGCTAGGCAATTTGGAGTTTCTCCTCAATTCAGATGCTATCTCAATCAACTCCCAAACCCCAGTCAATTCTCACTTCGACCATCTACTTAAGATACAAATCCAACCGCTCTACATCCTATCCAGCAAGCCAGAATAGAAATGCCTTTGCTGGAACCTGCTTCCTGTGCTAATTGAGAGTGTATTCTTATCGTAAATGAGCCTAGCAATCTCCATTAAAGTGTTGATTTCAAAGTTCGCCAACTTAGCACAACTACTCACAGCTAAGCATAATGATTTGCAACATTCCTGATTATGAGCAAAACCCGCCAAATAATTGGTCAGTTTTAATTGGCCTTTTAATTGAATATTTCAACATGAAAAGGAAAGGAAAAAAAAAAGAAGCCATCTCTGCCTCATGAGAACAAAATGACAAAGGGCTGGGAGACTATTTCAGGGCGTTTCTCCTGGTACCCATCATGCTCTTCAGCTGATTCAATATCAGCAAAAGAGAAACACGAGATGCCCCTCCCTAGTCACCAGGGCAGTGTGAAGAATTGTTCCATTAAAAAATACCTTTACTGTGTGACCCCCTCCCTGCTGAAGGGGGTCATGTGCATTTCATTCCAACATTGACATGCCACACTGAAGGGTGGCTGGGTTGCTTGTCTGTCCAAATTCAAGTGTCTGGATTCAAAAAGAAAACAAGAGAAAAGAAATGTGAAAGTTCGTGCTAATTTAAACACAGGATTTTAGAACCCCTCCTTGCCCGGCCTGACTTAGTGGGGAAGGGCCTAAATCTCCAATGCCACGCACTTACACTTTAATTGCTTTTTCCTGTAAGTCTCAGTTGGAATTAAAAATGTATACTTGGCCAAGATTCTGCTTTTAGGTAATGTTTGAAAGTGATTTTTAAGGTTTAACATTTTAAATATTGATTATTCCTCTAATGAAACACTCTGGGTTTTGTATAAGGCCATCCCCATTGTGCCAGGCAGAGAAATTTGACCAACCATAGCCTTTGACATGTTTCTCTTAATACTTCATTATCAACCTTTTATGTAAGGACCTCAAAAGCATTTAACAAACGGAGACCCGAAATTTCTGCTTGGCTGTTCAATTGTCGGGCCGCTTGAAATGACTGTCTAAAAGGGTCCGGCAGCAAGCATTCCTGGGTTGAAAAGAAGAGAATAACAGTGACTTTCCCTACAGTGCAGCTTTACTGAGAACACAACAGAAGAGGAATTTTAAAAACAGGGCTTGCCACCGGTCCTCGATGGTGGACCGTTTCTGAGGAGTCTTATTCCTCAGTAACTTGAGAAACTTTTAAAAAGTTTTTCTTAATCTTTATGGCTCCTTAAAATCGGGACTAGGGCTGCAGGCCATAGCAAGGCAAGAGATGTTGGCCGCTATAGAGGGCCAGAAAAGAACTGAGTTCACCTTCCTGATACACTTGCTCACTGGGAAGAAGCAGGCATACAGTGTTTTCCTTAACTTATCACCCCACTTCACTCCAGCTAACATCCCATAATAGCAATGGGTCATCAGGGGTCCCCCCGCCCCCACCTCTTCTCATCCTTTGCCTGATCTCCTAAGGCCTGTATGTACACATATGGAGGGCCCATTTCTATTCTGCAACAGGGCAGGAATTGATATGAAATTACTGGGTTGTAAGACAATATTTGAAAAACATTAGCCCATGGCTCTCAGTATTTGGGTTTTTACAGTAACTTTTTAAATTGAAATTGCATCTGATATTAAAGTACTGGAGCCCTGCTTAGGAAATGAATCAGTTGGGAGGTTTGTTTTTGGTGATGCTGGGGATTAAACCTGGGGTCTTCTTGTGTTGGCGAGCAAGTCTACCACTGAGCAAGGGCACAGCCCAGGAGTCTACTGTCAGAGGGCCTTTACCTACATTGTCTCACCAAGCATTGGATAGAGGTAATATTTCTGGTCTCTAAATACATCTACCACTATTTTTAAATGGATGTTATAGAAAGTAAAGTACAAATTCATGCCACGTGTAGTGTTACACACCCTTAATCCCAGCACTCAGAAGGCAGAGGCAGGTGGATCTCTGTGAGTTTGAGACCAGCCTGGTCTACATAGTGAGTTCTAGGACAGCCAAGGCTACATAAAAAGACCTTGTCTTAAAAGACCCCCAAAACAAAAAATCAAGTATTGAACTGGTGGTAGTTTCTTTGTTGTATTATGTGTTTGTCACAATAAGTTTTCCCACTAGCAGAAACAAAAAGAGGAATTCAAAGACAGGCCCACGAGAGCTGGTCACATCAGCAAGGCATGCTCTTCCTCAGAGAGCCCACAGGTCTCTGAGGTGGCAGAAATAATCGAGGTGTGAGGAGCTGCTTTGCAGTCTAGGAAAGAGTCGGCTAATGTGAAACAGTAGCAATTCTGGCCTCTCCACAAGTACATGGTTCAAAACCAGCTGGGATGGTGGAGCAGCTGGGAGGTGGCCTAGCCAAGCAGTTGCATGACCAGCATCCCAGCCAGAGCCAGGACCGGCAAAGGCGGGCTCCCACTAACCCTTGGTTTCCTCAACAACGGGAGCCTGTGTATTCTTTCGCCATGGCGAGTTCCCCTCTCACCGATGGCAACAATGATATTATAATTGCAACAAAACTCATGAGGTCCTGAGAAAAGACAGGACTGTTGTTTTTCTTGTGATGAAGAGGTTGCTCTAAGGTACATGGTGTGTGTGCATTGTGTATGTTTGTGTTTGTGTGCATCTCTCTCTCTCTCTCTCTCTCTCTCTCTCTCTCTCTCTCTGTCTCTGTGTGTGTGTGTGTGTGTGTGTGTGTGTGTGTGTGTCTAGGATAATATGGCACAGAGGGATCTCTGTTTTGGAACATTATATAGAGATAAAGAGGACCTAAGAAAAGACCAGAAACAAAGGCCTTTTCATCCACGTCCGCTCCCTTCCATGCTAACACTTGTTTCTCTCCTCTGGCCGGACAGCTGGTTGGATTCTGCAGTCAGCTGATGCTTTTTCTTGTAGTTCGATTAATAAAGTTCCTTTTTCTTGGGCTCCAAGGACCCTTTCCTATTTTCATCAGAAGACAGAGAATTCATGTGGCTTGGAGAATAAGGTCCAGGCAATATTGTTTAGGATAAACCCTTTTTTTTTTTTTTTTTTTTTTTCTGCAAGTAGATTTTTCTTACTAAGCAAAAGATCAGTCTGGGTTAACAGCTGGGGAAAACAGTGTGCTCGGTTCCTATCAAGACAGCCCCCATTGCTCCCATTTGAAATATTGCCTAGACCCCAAACCCTCTTGAAAGAAATGGCCGTCCACTGTGGACGGACCTGAAGCCTCGTTAAGAGCCACACTTTTATGGTTTGTTTTTCTCAATCTTTTCTGCAAGCCCCTGGTATTGATCATGTCATTTCTCTCTACTCTTCTGAGGTTAGAGTTTTCTCTCAGAAAAAAAAAAAAAAATTCAAACCATAAGGGGGCATTTAAATTCACTACTATCTAACCACTCCCAAATACATTGTTTTGAATAGTGTGTGTTTCCAGCATCCCCATCCTTTGTCCCAATAAGACTCCATAAAAGGTAGATGGCAGTCTTTCAGCCAGCCTCCAGGGATGACATTCTCACTGTCTCCAGGCTAGACTAGGCCATTCCCCAGAAGGAGGAAGTTCCCTCTGTGTGGCACTGTGACTGCCTTTTGCTGCACTGCATACACTCAGACTCTCTGGCTCCCCGTCAGACTCTGTGTTCCTTACCCTGCCAGTTCATGACAAGAGCAAACCATCAGGCTGTCCACATTGTCCTGTCTGGCATTTCTTCAGCTTCATCAGGGTGTCTGCAGTGCTTAGACTCCCTAGGTTATTGTTTCATGAGTGTTCTGTTTAATTGTAAGTTTCTATTGTAGACTTCCTCCTCCTCCTCCCCCTCCTCCTCCTCCTCCTCCTCCTCCTCCTCCTCCTCCTCCTTGGCTTCCTCCTCCATAAAAGCGGAGTGGGCAGATATGTAAGAAACCCCACAACCGAGCTTCACCCAGTGTCAATTCCTGTCCAAGCTGTTTCATTTGCTTTTGGTTGGTAGGGTTTCCAGCTTCATGTATTTCTTTTCTCAAATGGTTCAAAAACAGGAAAAGGAAGGATGTGAAAGGAATCTCCTGTTTACATCTGAGAGACATAGATGGGGACAGCAAGTAGGAAGAATCTTGGGGAACAATATACAGTTACAATTGTCCTTGGAGCAACCCAGAATAGCCATTAATGAAAGGAGGGAGCCATTCAGATGCAGGCTTTGGCTTCATTGTGCTTTGAGCAGCAAAGACAACAAAGTGAGTGGCTGGGGCAGACTGGAAAGGGATGTCCCCCTCTCCTCTTGAATTTAGTTCCATTAGGTAGTGAAAATGGTCCTCAATTGGGACTTCTGTGGGTTCTGCTGCCTTGAGCCGATCACCTGCTGGGTTTGGGAGTTAATCTCTACAGATACAGCTAGAGGTTTCCTGCTTTGGAAATCAGTGGTTTTCCAACTGCGCAATAGAGGAATACTTTCAAGTCTAGGCCACAGAGACCTAGGTGACTAGGTCAGGAAACATAAACTGTCTGCGCAGTGACTGCATGGAAATGGGGATGAAGGACAGCCGTGGCTCTGTAAGACCCCTTTGACTGACAGCACAGCCCTCGGCAGGGAAAAGACCACTCCTGGGAACGGTGATTTCCTCTGCTGGGGATGAGGGGAAGGAAGAAATCTTTCACACCTGCTTGGCAGAATTTCATGGCCTGGAGCTGTCCCAAAGGCAGGTCATTGGCCTCTGCCAATAATTATTTGGCAAGGGCTGGATTTGAACTGATGTGGCATTTTAAGGCATATTTAACGTAAGGATGACCATTGAAATGTACACTCCTGCTTAACGTTTTGTTTTAGCCAACTGGCTTGTAAGACTAACTTTCATATATAATACATTTTAGTGTCATATAGAAAATTTACATTCTTAAAAAATATTTTTCAGACTTAACTTATAGGGCTGAACTGTGCTTGAAGAACACTTTAAGTCATGGAGTAGCTATGAGAACAAGACCTGAAGCCATGAACTTCTGAGTTGTGCCTTTAAAGGCATCTTGAAAACAACAATAAACCCTTCCTTTGGCCACAGTGTCCGCCTCAGCTCTGTCTGCTTCCTCTCATCTCTTCTGCTGCCCACTCCTCCCTCGAGTCCACACTTGATGCTTTTCTTGCTTAAAAAGCCCATTCTCTGAATCTAGGTTTGTGTTCCGTATCCCTGAACAAGGTCTTGTCCATATTAACTCCCCCTCACCCCCGCCTCCTCCTCTGCTTCCCCTGTCCAGTGAAGGAAGTGCAAGCGAGGGTCTTGTACAACTAGACAAGCATTCCACCATCAAGCTACACCCCCAGCTTCCTTATGATTTTATTTTTATCTTCTTGACACATTTGAAAGTAGGGGAAAATTGATCTTTGACATTCTACATCCGTTCTTCCCCCTAAGACTTCAGACATCTGTGCCCTTCTCCTTTCTATCCTTCCCCCAGCTATAGTAGGGTCAATTTCCATAATTTATAGTTTACAGTGCATAACAATTAGTCACCCAGTTGATCTGTGAAGACCTTTGTTTTTTTTTTCAACTCCTTGTGCAGTGGAGGCTCCCGGTTTAAATATCCTTGGGTGTTGTCAGGGGGCATCGAAAGAAACTGTAGGAACTCTGGGATTGAGTTTCACAGTTATCAGGGAGGCTCTTGTCTATGTAATTGTGTGTGTGCTTGTACATGTGTGCTCACGTGTGTCGTGTATGTGTGCTAACGTGTGTAGGGGAATACATAGAACCCCTAGGAAATCCCAGAAGGGGGTGATGACTCAGCTTTGCCCAGCCTCAGGCAAGGTGTGAACTCTACTCAGAAAGTTGTGAGGAGGCTCTTCTAGCTGCAGCCCCAAGCAGCTTCCAGCTCTGGAGCCTCCAGCCCTCGGCCCTTCCTCTCCCTGAAAGGCCTCTGTGTGTCTCTGGGTGAGAATAGCAGGCCACACTCACCATCACACCTCCTCCCCCTAGCCTGCCACCAACTGTAATAGAACCCCACAGTCTGAACCAAGAGAGACCAATGGAAGTCTCATGACTCCAGACTTTTTGTGGGTGTCTAGAGATGCGATTAAAGACAAGGGAGGAAGATGCTAAAATGTCAAAGGCCTGTAAGGAAAGTGAAGGGAGAATGTCAAAGGCCTATAAAGAAAGAGAAAGGAGAATGTCAAAGGCCTGTAAGGGAAGTGAAGGGAGAATGTCAAAGGCCTGTAAGGGAAGTGAAGGGAGGCAGGACCCAAGTGGAGCAGAGGGGATGAGGATGAAAGTTCTGGATATTGGATATAAAACATAAAATTCTAGAAATTCATATAAAAGGCTTTGTCTTAAAAAACATGAGTGTGACAGAGCAAAGGGAATCTGGTTCCATGTCTAAGTTGCATCGACCATTGGACTGGAAGCCAGCCTGGCCCAGCAGCATCCAGGAAAGCTGCCTGAGGGGACCTCAGCGAATGAGATGCAATGGCCTCCTGGGTAGGTGCACGCACAGGAAGAGGAAAGGGAGCCAGGTTCCAGAAATCAGCCCAGTTTACGAGGTTCCTGTCATGCTAAAAGGTGGATGCAAACCGAACATGTGCTTGTCCACTTCTGGTCCAGGCCCATCAGTCCCACAGTGAGGCAGTATCCTGACCATGGCTGAGAACCTGCTGACCACAAAATGATGTCTCTATACAAACTACCTTGTATACTCTGCAAGTGTGAAGAATCATTCCCAAACTGTGGGTGAGGAGTAGTGGCTTAAACGCCTACCCATGTGTGAGGTTCTAATCGACCAACACAGGGGCTTGCAGCTGTCTCTGAACTGCCTAAGCAGAAAAAATAATGCATACTTCTTCAAAAAGCATCAGGTAGAGAAGGGCTCTCTCTCTCTCTCTCTCTCTCTCTCTCTCTCTCTCTCTCTCTCTGTGTGTGTGTGTGTGTGTGTGTGTGTGTGTGTGTGTGTGTGTGGTGTGTCTAATAAATATCAGGGGAGGAAACATACATTCTTAGGAAAAGAGACCTGGAGACTTTCCAGGCATTGACAGAGCAGCAGTGGTATTTGTCTTTGAATTGCTCCAAAGTCCCTCCCCTCCTGTTCCATCTCCCTGAGAAAAACTTTCCCCTGGGGTCAGGATGGTTGTGGACTAAGGGCCCAGTGGGTGAGCCAGCTCACAAGCATCGTGCTATAGATAAAAGCCTTGTGAATCAAGGCTAGACTTGGCTGCTGGCTAGTCTCTGAGGTTTCTCCAGTGAGAAGGTCCCTGAGCAGAGAAGCAGTGGGAAGGGAGGTAAACTCGGCAGGACTCTGCTGTGAAGACCACCCACACAGCCTCAAGGGAGACATGCAGCCAGGGCAGGGCATGTGGCTGGATCCCAGAGGGTCCGTAAGTGACAGGAAGGATAATTAACATGAGGAACACAGCGAGGACTTAGAGACTCAAGAAACTAGTAGCAAAGAAGCTCCTCATCAGTTCTTGGGTTAGGGGAGCTGTGGCTGAAGGTAATGAGGTGAAGAACAGGACAGGCCCTGGCTAAGCAGCTCGGCTGGGGACCTGTGACAGCCCAGCGACCCTGAACTCTGGAGGACAGGAGAAGGAGCTCTGACTGCTCTCCCTAATCCCTGCTGTAAATTAACTCGTAAGAACAGGACGGCATTAGAAAAGTCTAAGAAAAACAAAAGAGCAAATTGTGGGTTAAAGGTTCCTTCCAGGAACAGTGACTGGCGTGCAGACATGGTCTAGGGGCGTAAGTGGAGCTGCTGTGTTAAGGACTCCCAGAAGCAGAGTCGGTGAGTGGAGGACCAGAAGGGGGATGAGCCTTGACGAGACTTGGAATCCCTTGTGACAGAGTCCACTGTGCAAACATTTCGTTGTGCTGTGGGGAAGAGGGCATGAGTCAGCCATAATGTGAGGAAGCCACTGGAAGTGCAAGGAGAGAGAGAGAGAGAAGTCAAGAACAGGAGCTGCACACACAGTCCACCTTACCTCAGCTGGGCACCTCAGCCTCCCAGCAGCCTGTGGGAGTTCGGCAGAGAGCAACTCCTTGCTCATGCCCTCGCCCTGTGGAGTGCAGTGAGACCAGATGGCTATCTGGGAAAGATGCTGTCACCAAAGCCACCTCAGACACCTGGGGACACTGACAGTGCCAGAATTTATTGAGAAATTACCACACCAATCTGGGAGAGGCAGCTATCCATGGGTTCACTTTGAAGTCAGTAGAAACTGCCAGCTCCTAAGGTAATAGCAAGCCTTAGAGTCTTCTGTGAGTTCTCCAGCGCCAGCACAGGGTAGGAAGAGTGTAGATGAGCTGATAATAGACCATGTGCTCATCGCCTGGTGAGCATAGTCCCCAAAGGCTGGACGCAGGAAGTGCAGCAGCAGACGCCAGAGAGAGGTTCCATTCATAACATTTTCTTACCACCCTCTTCTGCAGAAATGACAGTGTAGAAATCCACATCGGAAAATTAAACTCCAGCGGGATAAAAGACATGTGTCCCTACTTTTAAAAAAAATCAATACACAAAGCTGAGCAGGAAGTATAGTTTCCAGATAATCTCCATATCTCCTCCCATAAAATCCCCTTGTTCATTTCTACGTTGTCTGCACAAGAGCCAGTATGAGTAGTATCAGTTATAGGGGGATCTGGCAGTTCCCAGAACCTTTGCCCCTGTGGGCATAGAAGCTTCTAGAAGGAAGCACTGGAGCATTACAAAAAGAAAAATGTAGCCAAGACCATGTGATCGCCATCTGGACTTCTTTACTGAGCACAAGCATCAATCACTCAGTAGAATGTCACTGAGACTTCCAAATATCCATTATGACTTTTCAGGAATTAAGAATTCATAACAGTAGCAAAACCACAGTTATGAAGTAGCAACAAGATAATTTTATGGTTGGGGGTCACCACAACATAAGGAACTGTGTTATGGTTGGGGGTCACCACCACATGAGGAACTGTGTTAAAGGGTCACAGCATTAGGAAGATCGAGAACTGCTGTGATAGAATGAAACAGCATAGGTAGGTTCCAGACCCACCCTGAACTAGTGTGTTATGTTGCCTTGACTCACCACGATGTAGTTTGTGTGTCTGTGAAGTGGAGGATAGACTCATTCTATTTTCTATAACTGTTGTGGCAATTGCATGAGCTTCAAGCATTAAAATACTTAAATAGATTTGCTGTGCACAGCATAAACACTGTGTTCAGTCATCAGGAAAATCTGCAACATGTTACAGGTAAAGTACCACTACCCTGACATATCTGATGATATTAGCTGTTAGTACGTGAAACGAACTGCATTTTATGTGACATCATACTTTTCTGCAATGGGCTCCTATTATGGAACCCTGGCTAGGACTCACTATGTAAACTGGGCTGGCCTCAGACTCACAGGGATTTGCCTGCCATTGCCTCCCAAGTGCTGGGATTAAAAGAGTGTGCCACCGTCCCTGGGACTGTGACATCACACTTTATACATGCACATATGTATATAGATTATGTATCATATATACGAGTAACAAAAGAAGAAACAATAAAATATTTACTTGGCAGTATAAAAGAAAAACTGCAGTTATCTGTGCAAACTGCTTAGACCCATTCCTAATTACTATGAACCCCAATGATATCCATGGCAGTACACAGGGCTACGGATGTGTCTACCCTAACCACTCACTGTGTGCATTCGCTCAGTGCTCTGGCTTTCATCCTTGCTGTATGACCATCTGCTCAATTAACAAATAAGAGGCAGCTCCGCTTGCCCCAGATTTCCCCCTTGTATCCCCCAAATCTTCTCTTTCCAAACATTTTAATTAAAAGATAAGTGCTACCTATGAATTGTCCTGAAGACAAGTGACATCCCAGTACAAAGATCCAAGATCCGCGCCATGCGCACGTCTCCATTGGTAGGTTCTGGGCGGCATTGCCTTCTGACCTGAGTATAAAAGGTTTTAGAAAAAAAAAAAATAGCCCCTGGGTTTTCACTCTGTGGGCTCATCTCTGTCTACTCTTTTATCCACGTATCTTTTTGTAACCCTTTTCTTCTCAAGTTTCCCATTGGTTCTAAGGAGCCCTTCATTACTTTTTCTTTCCAAACCCTTTAATTCAACCCACTTGTACAGAACACTCTCTATGTTCAAAGTAGTAGTATGTAAGAGGAGCTGGGAGCAATAGAGATACCTCAGGTGAGCCATACTTGTGATCAGAAACAAGGCAGTAAATGGAAACCAAGGCCAGCCTGGGCTAAACAGTGAGACTTGGTTGGAGGTCGGGGTCACTGTGATATCAAGTATGGTGGTTCACACCTGTTATCCTAGTACTTAGGAAGCTGAGGCAGGAGGGTTGTGAGTTCAAGGCCAGCCTGGACTACATAGTGAGACCCTATCTTACAAAAGAGAAAGCAAGCAAGGGCTGGGGTGTAGTTTGTGGCAGAGCAGTTGCTTTGGATTATTGAAATTAGTAACTTGTCTAGTAAGGATGAGGTCTTGGGATTCATATCCACCCCACTTCCCCAAAATGCCTGCAGTGAAGCTTCAGGAAGTACTAGTTGTAGAGGCTGGAGAGATGGCCCAGAATTTTCACTGTTCTTGCAGAGGACTCAGGTTTGATTGCCAGCACCCACATGCTGTTCCTGTTAACTCTAGTTCCAGGAGATCCAATTTCTTCTTCTCACCTCCTTGGGCTCCTGCATGCATGTGGTACACACAAAGTCACACAGGCCAACACAAAGCACATAAATAAAATAAATACACAATTTTAAAAAAAGAAGTAATGAGCTGAGCGGTGGTGGCGCACACCTTTAATCCCAGCACTTGGGAGGCAGAAGCAGGTGGATCCCTGTGAGTTCAAGGCCAGCCTGGTCTACAGAGCGAGATCCAGGACAGGCACCAAAACTACACAGAGAAACCCTGTCTCGAAGGGAAAAAAGAAGTAATGAGCATGACTCATGATGACTTTATTGAAATAGAACCCACACACCATAAAATTCACCCTTTGAAGAGTACAAACAAATGCCTTTTAGTAAATCCACAATACCTGTGCAGCCCTCAACACAATCCATTTTTGAACATTTTTACCAACCCTGAAAGAAATCCCCTTTCTATTAGCAGTCCTATGCCAGTGTTCTCCTCTGTGTCCTTGTTAACTGCCAAGCTAATTTCTGTTGCTACAGAATGGTCTTTTCTAGAAGTTTCTCATAAAACCGAGAACAGAGTTCATATAGCTCTTGGTCTTCTGTGTCTGGGTTCTTTCACGTAGAGTGATGTTCATCTGCGTTGGAGCATGTATCAGCACTTTGTTTACTTTTATGGTCAGATAATAGTCTACTGTAGATATACCAGATTGCATGCACCCATTCATTAGATGCTAGATGTTTGGGCAGTTTTAGTTTTTGTCTATTCTAATTAATATTATTATGAGCACAGTGTCTATGTTTTGTGGCATATATGTCTGCCTAGGAGTAGAACTGCTGTGTTATATTTAACTTGTGGAGGAATTGCTAAACAGTTTTCTAAAGTACATGCACTCACCAGGTGGTGGTGGTGCACACCTTTAATCCCAGCACTTGGGAGGCAGGGGCAGGCAGATCTCTGAGTTCGAGGGCACCTTGGTCTATAGAGTGAGTTCCAGGTTGGTCAGGTCTGCACAGAGGATTCTGGATGCTTTGAGTTTTCATCAGTTTCTTCCTTTGAGACAGAGTCTCTCTTTGTAGCCCTGGCTGTCTGGAACTCACTATGGAGAGCAGGCTTCTATCTAACTCAGAAAGACCCTCTGCCTCTGCCTCCCAAGTGCTCCTGAGTGGGTCTAAAGGCATACACCATCACACCCAGTCTTATTTCAGCCTAGCTGCCTCAGTGGGTGTGGATTCTTGTGATTTTGTTCTCAGTTGACTAGTGATGCTGAGCATCTTTCCATGGGCTCAATGGCACATCTTTGGGAAAATGTCTATTCAAGTCACATGTCTGTCTGTAAACTGAGTTGTTTTGTTGTTGCTGGGTTTAAGGATCTTTTCATATAAACTTGAACTCAAAATCCTCCAGACTCACCCTCGCCAGTGCTGGGATTACTGGTGTTCAATACCATAGCCAACTAATTAACGGGCTTTCCCAATAATCCAGACAAAAGATGGCGATGGTTTGAACCAGAGTGAAATTAGGGAGATACTGAAAACTGGTTACAGTATGAGCTGCAGTCGGCAAGCTTTGAGGGAATATTGAATACAGAATAAGAAAAGGGAGTCAAAGGTGACTTGCTGGGACTTTTATCTAAGCAAGGAGGGACTTCCCCATTCTGAGTGGAGAGACCGCAGTTGATGTAGGCTGAGGAGGTGTCGAGAGAGGAAGTGTTCCTTTTGAGGCAAGTTAAGCTGGATGCCTACCAAATCAAGCAGATCGTTGAATGTACAAGTCTGGAGACTGAACAAAAAGGCCTGAGAATAGTTGGGAAGGTCCAGGAAGATAAAAACCCTTTTGAATGGTACCTAGTCTGGGCAGTGGCAGCAGCAACTACACATCCTCTTGGAGAATGGGAAGATGTACCTCCACCTGAGAGGATACATCATGACCCGCTCATAGAAAAGCTGCCATCTATTAAACAGACATTCCATCTTCCTCATATGTTAGCAGTGGCTTCCCTCCAGTCACGTGACCGTCTCTAGCCTGCACCCAGCCCATAGCACCCTTAAATGCCTTCCCTCTTCATCCTGTCCCTCTCCCCACAGCACTCATCCACTACACCTTCTGCAGTTTTGTTTTGAATGGCTCAAAGGACATCACACCACTGTCTCATTAACCAAAACTAACACTCTCCTGCTGTGGTGCTCACTGCGAGGACACAGACTTTTCTCAACATTGGAGATTGCATACAAGTAAAGCAGTGGCATGGAGCCAATCTATTATAAATAATAACATACGCATGAGAATGTTGTCTAAATAAGGCCCAAGTTTTGTGCCAAGACAGGTGTTCAGTGAAACCTGTCACTTTCATCGGCTCAGCTGACAAACATGTTATACATGTCTTTCCTTAACTGGACTCTCTAGGAGGGGAAAATCCTCCAGGTCCTCCACCCCTTACTCCCCAGTTTTCCTGACTTCGATTCTTTCATGGAGAGACCCCTGCCTCAGGCTCAGCCTTGGCAAAGCTCTGTCCTTTGTCAGCCATGTTTTGTTTCACGCTGTCTTCTTTCTCAGTAATGACTGTCCTGTAAAACAATAACTATTCTGTCTGCCTTCCAAACTGCTAATATTGTTTCTCAAAAACTACCCACACTTTGGCTGCTGTGTTTCATGTGGAGAGTCCACCAAGCCCTTTGGCCACCAATAAGAGAATAACTGTTTTGTTTCTAATTCCCTTTCTGAGGCTTACCATCTTTTCAGCCCTCAGAATTGCTAGGGGACACCCACCTTTGGGTACAGTCCATAAGGATTCCCATGTTACTTGCCCATGATGGAAAGCTTATAGATAATACATTTTCATTGATATAAAATGTCTATTTTGAAGTCATTCTCCAAATCTCCAAGACTGCAGATCATATCTGTGTTTAACTTTACATTTTTATATAACTAGAGATTTATGAAAGGTACAAAGAAATATTCAGGAAGCTTCTGTACCTTTCCAAAGCCTTTCTCAATGTTTCCATCTTAAAATTATTATACAGTAAGCTTAGAGCTTATTCAGACCTATTTTACTACACCCCTAGATTCGTATATTTGTGTGCGTGTATCTGTGTGTGTGTGTGTGTGTGTGTGTGTGTGTGTGTGTGAGAGAGAGAGAGAGAGAGAGAGAGAGAGAGAGAGAGATTCTGATGCAAATTTGCCATGCTTGCACCCTTGTGTGACCATGGCCATAGTTAAGACACTTTCCGTCACTAAGGCTCATGACTCTTAATAGCAGCCATCTTCCTATTTTAAACTCCTGGCAAATCGCCGACCTGTTATTAGCCTCACTCTCGGCTCTGTTTCAGTATTGTTATGTAGATCTTCCCCTTTTGTGGTACTGAGGATTGTACATGTTTCGTGAGTGTTTAACTAAATTATATCTGCAACCTTCTCTTTTTCACTTTGAGAAAAAGTCTCATAGATTAACCCCTCTGGGCTTGAACTTTGGACTCTAACTTGCTCTGTAGTTCACACACACACCTTTAACCTGTGGTCCTCCTGTCTCAGACTCCCAAGTGGTAACAATTACAGGACCAGACCCAGAAATACATATTTTTAAAAATTGACGTGTGTGTGTGTGTGTGTGTGTGTGTGTGTGTGTGTGTGTGTGTTCATCTGTG
This sequence comes from Onychomys torridus, assembly GCF_903995425.1. NCBI lineage: Eukaryota > Metazoa > Chordata > Mammalia > Rodentia > Cricetidae > Onychomys > Onychomys torridus. The sequence continues at coordinate 163,068,002 of NC_050443.1, forward strand.
TGGCCCTACATGTGCATATTCATATAAAGGCCAGAGGTTGACATTGGCTGTCTCCTCAACTGCTCTCCATCTCACACAGTGAGGGAGACGGGGTCCCTCACTGAGCCCAGAGCTCACTGATTCCGCTAGTTAGCTAGTCAGCTTGCTCTGGGGTCCTGTCTCTCCCCACAATCACACAGATGGCTAAGTCATCACCCCAGTCTGGGCTTGACTTTAATCTAATTTCCTTGAGGTTCGTTGCAGTGATTGTGTTTATTAATAGCTCACTCTTTTTATTGCTGATTGGTATTCTGTGGTGTGGATGTGACAGTTTGGGTTTTTAAATACTTGGTGGTTTTTGTTGTTGTTGTAACCATTTTTATTGTTGCAGAATAGAGGCTTGAACTCAGTGGCCTTGAATAAGCAAGGCTAGAGGGTTTTTGTTTGCTTGCTTTGTTAGTTTGAGACGAGTCTCAGGTAGTCCAGACTTGTTTGGAACTAGCTCTGTAGATGGGGCTGGCCTTGAACTCCTGACTCTCCTGCTGCCACCCCTCAAGTGCTAGGATTACAAGTGTGCACCATTAAGCCCAGCAAATGCTACATTTTTACCTTTCACACTCATAAGTTCACACACATATGAGTTCCTAGGTTAAAACGTCTTCATTTCTCTTAAGTAAAGACCTAAGAGCAAATTTAGTTTGGGTTTTTTTTTTTTGTTGTTGTTTTTTGGGGTTTTTCTTTTTCTTTTTTTCTTTTTTTTTTTTTAGCTGAGGATCGAACCCAGGGCCTTGTGCTTGCTAGGCAAGAGCTCTACCACTGAGCTAAATCCCCAACCCGCAAATTTAGTTTTTAAGTAGAGACGGAGCTACTTTTCAGATTCGGCTTTATTTTGGGGTTCAATTATCAAGACCTGAGACAGATATTTCACTGTTTACTCTTCCTAATTAGACAGGTGTCTCTCCACAGTGCAGTGAAGTCAGATAAACCTGGATCAGATCCAACTTCCTCACTCATTAGCTGGGTGAGCCCAAACATGTAGTTAGCTGTTTTCCCTTGGATCCCCACGGACAAAATAGAGATAGAAATGATTGAAAGGGGCTACATGTGAAATCCAAGTAGCGTCTGGTACCCAGTTGTGAATTAATGCTAGCTCTGTCCCCAGCCTGTGGCAAAACAATAATCAAATGTTATTTCCATCTTTTATGGTATTAGAAACTGTAACTTTAAATTTTTTTATGGTGTTGGAAATTATTAACTGACTTTAAAAATCCAAAGAAATGGGACTGGAGAGGTGACTTAGTGACTAAGAGCACCGCCTACTCTTGCAGAGGACCTGGGTACAGTTCCCTGCATCCACATGGTGGCTCCCAACCATCTGTAATTCCAGTTCTAGGGATTCTGACACCCTCTTTTGGGCTCCTCAGGTACGTGGTGTAATGTGCATACATACATACAGGCAAGTACTCATATACTTAAAATAAAAACAAATATTTTGTAATCTAAAGAAATATACTACTTTCAACTTATATTTTTTAACTAAATGGGTTATCTTTTAAAATTTTAATTATTTTAAAATTTATTTATTTGGGTACACACATGTGTTGGAGCCAGCACACACGCTATAGTACATGAGTGGGGATCAGAAAATCCTTGCAGGGGCTGGTTCTCTTTTACCACGTGGGTTCCAGGATCGAACGCCAGTGGTCAGGCGTGGCAGCAGGCACGGTTACCATCTTGGTGGCCCTGAGTGGGTTATCTTTATTAGCCTTGTGACAAGGTGTAACATTGCTTATGAAAGCTAAATTTCCCTTTCCTTCTCTCACTGGTATTGTGGAAATGATCTCTGTGACTCTTGGAGGCAGAAACAAACTGGTATCTCTCCACTGTGCTCTGCTTTCTTTCTTCTAGGTCAGTGAACAATTTTCTGATGACCGGGCCAAAGGTAAGGAGAATGTCTTTGGTGAACTCAGATGCCATTAGCTTTAACTTGTTGGCTGAAGATAACACATGGTGGTTACGCAGATAGGGACTTGTCCAGAGCCAGTCAGCAAACTGCCAGGGCCCAGATGAGCACTCGGCTGTATTGTTACTGAATTTATGGCCGGAAGCTCTGGAGCCAGACAGTCATGGCTTTGGCAGGAGCAATCCCACATCTGCCAGTGTCCCCTTTAATGTTCAGGAGCCGTACTACATGGCCTCTACAGGAAAGGAGTTCCCCAGATACCAATCCTTAGCTAGTAGTGGGGTGCAATGCCTGAAATTTCAAGAATTGTGTGATTGGGACTCAGTTCGGAGAGAAGGTTTAGTGTAATGAGTAAAGTCTGGTGGGGACTAGGTTTTGATGGAAACCAAGTTCTCTCCTCCTCTTGCCATCTGCTAACTAACTGTGAGGCTCGAGTCTTGGTTTCCTGACCTACACAATGGTCCCTATCCACAAGGATCCTGGCACTGTTGAATGAAATAGGATATCTAGACTGCTTTCTCACTCCATATTTTAGAAAGCTGGGAGAATAGAGTGTAAGAGGGTTGCTTGGGGCAAATGTTTCCTAAGTTGAGGCTAAATTTTGAGCCCATATTCCTGTAGGCTTACCTCGTCTACTCCAGCAGCGTGGCAGCTGGCGCCCAGAGTGGTATTGAAGAGTGTAAATACCAGTTTGCTTGGGACCGCTGGAATTGCCCTGAGAGAGCTTTGCAGCTGTCCAGTCATGGTGGACTTCGTAGTGGTAAGGAAAGCCTTGGCCTCTGCTCCAGGAACTGCTGCTGGTCGTAGCTTGCCCCTCCTCCTCTGCATCCTTAATTTTCATCCAGTCTCTTTGCTCAGGGAATCTCTCTCTCTCTCTCTCTCTCTCTCTCTCACACACACACACACACACACACACACACACACACACACACTGTTTAATACACTTTACCTCACTACCAGTCCTGTACTGCCCTTGGCTGTCCGGTTGGCCGAAGGCTTCATCACAATCTAAGCAATACCAAGATACAGGTTAGGGGAATAAATCCTCACACTGTTAGCCTCTCCTTTCAGCAGGCTAAGAGAGAGGCTCTGCTGACCCAGGAGAAACTTGGAGAGCAGGTTACCATAAAGAAGATAAACAATAGTGAGAAGGCCTGCCTTGGGGGAGCTTTTTAAGAATGACTGCGTGCTTTCTAGACTTTCCAGGAGGAAATGGGGTGGGTTCTTTGCTTTCAGATTCATGTCCACTTTTTTCTCAGGTTCTTTCCCACCTAAATCCTCTATAATCATGTCATCAGCAGTCTAGCCAACCACTCACAAAATGTGTGACTTGAAAAGGTGGGAGGGAAGGAGGCTAGGGCTGAGAGCAGGGAGGGGATGGGCCCTGAAAAGGGGTAAACTACCCGATTCAGAAGTAGGCTAGCGCTGGGGAGGGTGTGTGTGATGAAGGCATCAAGGGGAAGTAGCACATTAGCATTTCTTTGGGCAGCAACCTCTTCTTCTAACCCTTGAGGGACTTTGGCTCGCTCCCCCAGCTAACCGGGAGACTGCGTTTGTGCACGCCATCAGCTCTGCTGGAGTTATGTACACCCTGACTAGAAACTGCAGCCTTGGAGACTTTGACAACTGTGGCTGTGATGACTCCCGAAATGGACAACTGGGTGAGTAGAAATGTGGGGATGAGGAGCGCAGGCACTGTATTCTTCTAAACACAGGGCAATAACGCTTAAGTAGGGCGAGCCAGTTCCAGCCCCCACACACTACCATGACAACCCTGCTTAAACGTAAGGTCCTGTCCTCCTCCTCCTCAAATTTCCTTAACTTAGACACAATAGTAACGGAATAGTGTGTAGACTCAATCATTCGTCTATCCCTGTGTTCATCCCTGGCCCCGCGATTTCCCACTGCCTTCCCCATCCTCTCCGGCTCACTCAGTTCCTGCCTTTGTTGCTCCCTATCACCTCTGTTAGGCTTTCTTCTCTCTCAAAGGTTGAACTCTTGTCCTCTCCCAGACTTTAACCGCCTGCCCACTAGACACGTGCACCCTCCCACAGAGGAGCATGCAGGTGACAACCAGTTATGTCATGAAGGCCTGAGCAGGGGATTGGCCCAGGCTGAAAGAGGACAGAAAAGGTGGTAAAAAACCAATCAAGATGGAAACCAATCCAGAAACAGGGCACTCACCCAACGTTAACCCTTTCCCATTCCAGACTCTCCTTCACCCACCTACCCATCCACCCAATCAGAAATGTGAGCCCAGGAAGTTTTGGACTCAATGGTTTTTCCTGCTCCTGCCTTTTCAGGAGGCCAAGGCTGGCTCTGGGGAGGCTGCAGCGACAACGTAGGCTTCGGAGAGGCAATTTCCAAGCAGTTTGTAGATGCCCTGGAGACAGGACAGGATGCCAGAGCAGCCATGAATCTGCACAACAATGAGGCTGGCCGCAAGGTGAGTCCTGAAGCCCTTTACTAGATAGCTGGCTCCATCCACTACCAGCTCCAACACCTCGGTTCTGTAATAGACTTTACCCAACCGGCTGGCCACTCCCTAGCCAGGCGCCTTGCAATTCTTTCCCGCACGGACGGCTTACGCGCAGCTTTCTCCCCAGGCGGTCAAGGGCACCATGAAACGCACGTGCAAGTGCCACGGCGTGTCTGGCAGCTGCACGACCCAGACTTGCTGGTTGCAGCTGCCCGAGTTCCGGGAGGTGGGCGCGCATCTGAAAGAGAAGTATCACGTGGCGCTCAAGGTGGACCTGCTGCAGGGCGCGGGCAACAGCGCTGCGGGCCGCGGCGCCATCGCCGACACCTTCCGCTCCATCTCCACGCGCGAGCTGGTGCACCTGGAGGACTCCCCAGACTACTGCCTGGAGAACAAGACCCTGGGGCTGCTAGGCACCGAGGGCCGAGAGTGCCTGCGGCGCGGGAGAGCCCTGGGCCGCTGGGAGCGCCGCAGCTGCCGCCGGCTGTGCGGGGACTGCGGGCTGGCGGTGGAGGAGCGCCGCACCGAGACAGTGTCCAGCTGCAACTGCAAGTTTCACTGGTGCTGCGCGGTCCGCTGCGAGCAGTGCCGCCGGCGGGTCACCAAGTACTTCTGCAGCCGCGCGGAGCGGCCGGCGAGAGGCGCTGCGCACAAGCCTGGGAAGAAACCCTAAGGGTCTCCTCCCGCCTCCTTTCCTGTTCGTCCTCGGCTTCGTTTAGATACCCCGGAAATAGAGGGCCCCAGACTGGGGACCTCGCGCTCCCTAGCTCAGCGATCCTGACAGGGAGAGGCCGCAGTCGCACACCGAGTGCCACTTTCCAAACTGTTTCTCGGATTCCTCTGCATGGTCTTCTTAGGTCTCAAATCTGTTCTAAAATTCTGCACAGTTGTTCCCGAGAAAAGGACGAAAACAGGCGATTCTCCACACCTCACCCTACCCTACCCCGGACCCCAGCAGTCTTAATGCTGGTCCTAGCTTATCAGGCTAGAGGAAAGAACCCCCTCAGACACGCAAAGTCCAGGTAAAGACATGGCCTTTCTCTTGCCCACCACAAGGGCACCTCCCTCCTGGGAGCCAGAGCCTCTGGGGCCTACAGTCTAGACCTAGTTCCCCGGATGTTGGCTCCTCAGGAATCTAACACTTTTGTCTTCTCATTTCCCTACTTGTCCTGAAAAACAAAACAAAACAAAACAAAACAAAACAAAACAAAACAAAACAAACAAAAATCTGGGAACGGGTTGGGGATTTAGCTCAGTGGTAGAGCGCTTGCCTAGAAAGCACAAGGCCCTGGGTTTGATCTTCAGCTCAAAAACAAAAACAAAACAAAACAAAACAACCCACTGGGAACAAGAAAGCCTTTGAATATGGGGGAAGAGGGAATCCCAAAACCCAACTTAAACACAGTGATACCATGTCACTGGCGGACTTCATTAGCTGAGCAGTGCCTTCCTAAACACCAAAGACACTCCAGACACACCCAAGAGGCCTAGGAATGGTAGAGGCCGGCAGTGGGCAGGTTGGCAATCATTTCCTGATCCTAGCAGCCATCTATACCTTGTCTCCTTCTCCAAAGGAGCTTTGATCGTTTGAGCCAAGACGGGTAAATCAAGACAATGTTTGGATCTGTACCTCTCAAGGCAGGGCATACATAGGAATAAGACTGGCCCCAACACCTAGTTCTCAAATACGCAGGATTCAGTCTATTGGATACTTCCCTGGATAAGTAATCCCCCTTGCTATGAGATTGTTGCTAATAGGATAGTCAGAACCCTGACCTTTTAATTTATTTCAGTCTCTGATACACACCCCTCCCCCCAGATCCTGAACTCATTGGGATGATGAGGGGAAGGCAGAGGAGAAACTTAACCCCTAAGCTCTCTCCTTCCTCCCACTTTGGCTGGATACCATCTCCCTGTAGCCTCCCTTGATGGCCTAAGTAGTTAGCTTGATTTGGCTGAGGTTAATCTGCCAGGGATTAGTAAACCACCCAGGTAAATCTTCCACTAATGCATTTACTTGGAAGCCAAGAGCTTGCTGCTTCTGAGTCTGAGGTTCCTTTCCCGGAGAAGGGCAGTCCAGCAGGGACTTGTTTATGAAATAGGGTTCTGGCCACAGGGGAGCCAGTTCAGCCCAGACCTTCCCCACAGCTGCTCCCACCCTAGGCTAGTCCTGGGCATGGGCATCCACAGCATTTCTGGAGCAGAGCCCTTGAGATTCCTCATTTCAGTCCCCTTTTCCTAAAGGAAGTACAGAGCTCACAACATCAAAGCCCCAGGGGCCGCCCTGGAAGAGTAGACTGCCTCTGGCATGGCCAGTCAGACCTCTGTGCATCCTCTGGTCCTCTCCACGCTTAACTGGGGGTGTTTTTCTCTTCTCTAGCAGGGGATGCACTTCTTTTGGTACTTCACTTCTAGCTCTATTAGTAAAAGGCTCTTTTTCCCCCTCCCTCAGTTATCTGTGCTTTCTCAGTCTCCCAAGTTATCCTTTCTTTTCCCTCATCAAGCAGCAGCGTGTTAATCCCACTGTCTCACCCGACAGTTACTTGACAGTGGCAACACAGCTGAAAAGTATGAAAGTCCCATGTTAGAAAGTAAAGCTGCATTCTCCAGGGCTCTCGGCATAAGTGGAAGCTCTGTGCTTCAACATTCAGAACTTTAAAGTCAGACTCTAAACACACGAGGCTGTCGTTTTTTTCACAGGTTGCTCTGTATCCCCAAGTGGGTATGACTGACAGGCAGTTCATCCCAGCTCTATAAAGGAAGTACGCCCCCAGCCCCAGCCTTCATGTATTGTTCATTCAGTGGACACTGACTGGAGACAGCTAACAACACATCCGCATCCCTCAGTTCAAGGTTTCTGGGCTTACACACCAAATCACCTCGGCTGTGCAGAAAACCCTAGAACTGCCGACTGGGAAGACTAGGCACCTCTGAGGTCAGCTAGTCAAACCTTTGCTCTACACATTTAAACTGATGTTGAGAAAGCAGACAGGCTTGTAAGTTAGTGTGGGGTGGCACAGCCACCCAGGCCCCTTCCCGCCCATCTGTCTCAGTCCGAGGACAGAAGTAGAAGGAGGTCCTGAGAAGTGACGAGAACTGGGTGGGGTGAGCAAAACACTGTCTCCTTCCTGTCTCTGGCCTGTGAACCTACACACAAGCGGGGCTTTCTTTTCTTTAAAAGAATCCCAGCCTCACTTGGCCTTAGGAGCAGGTCAGCGCAAAGAGAGGAAGGGTCGTCCTTGGCACGCTGGTAGCGCGGGTGGTGGTGGGAGGGGAGGGCAGGCCGGGGCACTCGCCTATTGTCCGTCTGGATTGGATGCTTCCAGTCATTCGTTTCCTTTTAATTAACCCACATTCCTGGAGGAGAAATATTTATGTTGGCTCCCATAGAGGCAATCCGCAGACTGGAAAGAAAAGGGAAGAAGGCCTGTCTTAGCAAAACAATATCTCTAAAGAACTCAAGAAGAGAAAATAGGGGAACAAAATGCCATTAAAACAGCCTTCCACCCCTGCCGGAGTCAATGAAAACTTCATTTCACATGTTAATCCGCCACTCCGCCCCTTTCTCTCCTCACAACACCTTTTCCGAAAGTGTTTGGGAAAAGTCTCCGCAGTCAGTACACAGCTCCCTGCAGCTCAGACTTCTCCTTGTGTTAGTTCAGGGCCCCAAGTGGGGCTCTCGCTCCAGCAGCAGCCCCCCCCCCCCTTTAATTTAAACAAAGACTTCAGAGTTCATCAACCTCCCACTGAAATTCACAGCTGCTGAACAAACTAATCCCCTCTCCCCGCCTTTCTTCCCTTCAATGGGCTCTTGGCTTCAAAGACACTTTGGGAAAGGACTTTGCTGGAGCTCACACTGCTTCATCAATAGAAGTTAGCACAAGTATTATCTGAAGAGCAAGTGGCTTTACAAACAAATACTGCCTAACAATCCCTCCCTCCCAAACACACACATCTAGCCCGCAGACATGATGGGGTCGACAACAGGGTTAGGGCTGGTTCCCCCTGGCTTCACACCCAGGCCCTTTGTGAAGCTGAGCTCAGCCCTGAAGTGGTGTGGGGGAAACCCTGCAGCTAACTGTCAGGCACAGATGGAGACAGACAGACAGACAGACAGACACACACACACACCCCCCCCCAAGCAGTGTAGCTACATACACTACAAGGTAAGACCTGCTGCCCAAGTCCATAGGCCTACACTTTTAAAAAAGTATTTTCTTGGGCTGGAGAGATGGCTGCTCTTCCAAAGGACATGGATTCAATTCCTAGCACCCACTAGGTGCCCTCTTTTGGCCTTTGTAGGCACTAAGTACTAAACACAGTACACAAATATTCAGGCAAGCTAAACACTCATACACATTAATTTTTCGAGTTCTTTTCCTCAATATGTTATTCTTATCTCTCTCCAGACCTCTCTCCTGCCTTCCTATGTAGTAGAGGAAGCAAGACCTCTCTGTTCTTGAAAGGAAAGCATCAGCAAAGTAGGATCTAGAGGAGACAAGGATTGGGAACCGGCTTTGGAAAGCAAGTCACTTTATTGCACTGTTTAAGAGGTCAGCATGGAAGTAAGGCCAGAGAAGCGGTTCAGAGGCATAAGGCAGCTGAGGGAAGACGGACCCTGGATCCCTGAGAAGCCGGGCTCTGATTCCAGGGCTCAAGCCTGGCAGTGTCAAAGGTCATTCTCTTCATCAGTTTTCTCAACCTTCCTAATGCTGTGACCCTTTAATACAGTTCCTCAGTGTGACCCACCACCACCACAAAATTATGTTATTGCTACTTTATAACTGTAATTTTGCTACTGATATGGATTGTAATATAAATATCTATGTTTTCCCATGTCTTAGGCAATCCTTGTGAAAGGGTCATTTGACCCCAAAGGGGTCATGACCCACAGGTTGAGAACTGCTGCTCTACAGGCTTCTACCTCATAGTCTAAACAAAAGGCACTTCACTCTTCCACTGGCCACCTAATACAGCCCACCCTGAGCAATGCTAACACACGAGATACAGCCCACCCTGAGTAATGCTAACACACGAGATACAGCCCACCCTGAGTAATGCTAACACATGAGTTTAGTTGTTTTTTTTTTAAAGGGCCAGTTTCCTCTCTTGCTTTTGCTCAACACCCACACCCAATCCTCAATCCTCATGTCCATGACTTGTTGCAAAAGTGACCATCAACCAACTCCTGGGGCTACAATAAATATTGACCTTAAAATATGAAGACAGAGGCAGTGGACAGGACAGTTGGACTCCAACTCCAGAAGAGAAAGAACAAGACCCACAAGATGAGTCATGGCAGAGGCAGACTGAACCAATGATACTGTTTCCCCTCTCTGAAGCATCTGAACAGAATATCCTGTGTGAGACATTCCGGTGCAGACCCTGTTGCACTGCTATATTAGGGAAAGAAAGACCTGACTCTGTGCTCTACCTCCCAGGCTGAAAGCCCCCTAGGAAAGCCCAGGTGGGCAGGCATGAAGGGGGAGGACACAGGCACTCAGCTGGTGTGGAACCAAGTCCCCAGCATCGCCTAGCTGGCAGCAAGGGATGGATACTGGGAGAAATAAAGTCTGTTGAAAGCCCCCTTTGCACCAGGAGCTAAGTCCCAGCAGAAATGGCTTCCTGGTGGAAGAGGCTGCCTGGCTTAGCCCTGCAGCTTGTGTGCGATGGTGAGGACAGCCTTCAGGATGGGCAGGAAGCTGGATACCTCGCTGAAGCTGCTGCAGCCGGCCACCTGGGCATGCACTGCAAGGCCCTGCTCAAAGCTGCCTGCATCCACACATCGGGCAACTTCGTGGAGCCCAGCCAGGACGTGGGGTGAGAGCTGTGGAGGTATGGCCCTTAGATTAGGTGAGCCCAGCCCAGCCCAGCTCTGACAGCAGGGAAAGGCTAAGAGGATCCAAGTGCAGGGAGATGGCTCCGAGACTCACGGGGGAAGGGACACTGGGCCTCTGCCTGTGGCTGGCGGTGGAGAGGCACCAGGCAGAGGTCGTCAGTCAGGTACTCACCGTCCCCTCACAAAGTTTTTCATACAGACATTCTAGACGTTGGGCTGCCTCCTCCAGCTTCCTTCTTGTTTTCTGCAGGGAGGAAAATGGATTCTGACCCCACCCCTAAGGCTCACACTATACAGCACTGCAAACATCCTGAGATATACCAGCTAGAATGCTCAGTGCCATTTCCTTCATTTCACAGATAAAGTGGAGGCCCAAAGACGGCAAGAGGCTTGCCCAGGCGACACAGCTAGCGAGTGAACAGCAGCTTTCTTCGCCAACGCCACCTTTTCTAAAGGCCTTGCCCCTGTGAATCCCCATGCTCGTTGGTCCTGCTATTGAGAAGTGTGACTCAGCCAGACTCCAGGCCCTCCGCACTTCACTTGCACATCAAGGGAGTACATCGGTCAAAATGCCCCGGACAGCAAGGGAACTGGTCTCCATCGGAGGCACTAGCAGCCTACCCGAGGATGTGAGAGGGCACTGGGGGAAGGGTCAGACTCACTAGGTCAGTGGCAGACAGAGAACAGCGCTGAAGAAGTGCCTCGAAGCAGTCCTTCAAGCACTGATGTTCTGAGGGCAGCTCCTTCTTCCCCATCTTCTCAGGAGGCAGCTGCTGCAGTTGTTAACGAGGAAGAACTGAAGGCTGTCTGTCAGCATGGCCTCCCTAAGGCTCAGTTACCTGTGACTTGAGGTCACGCTTCCCAGCAAGGCCGAGCTGAGAGCCCCCCCCCCCCCCCTTGCAGGAAGGACATCCTCAGCTCAGGCTCAAGGATTGCTTCTGCCTTGAGCAAGAATGCAGTTTCTATGATCTCACTTTTCTTGCCCACAAGGGGCTGGAAAGCCTCCCAGGGGACTCACGGTTCTGGTCATCTGCAGGCTGCCTTCTCTTGGGGCTCCGGGAGGAGACCAGCTCACAGTAGAGACTTGGGGCTGTGGCAGCAGGGTCTGTGGTGGCTCAGGGCCAAGGCTCATAACTGGAGCTGAAATCGGTGCTGGCGGTATAAATGTCTCTGGCAGCTAAGGAGACAGAGAAAAGCATAGAGTGAACTGTGAGACACTGCAGGCCCTGACTCTGAACAAGAAACAGGGTGGTGAGTAGGGGACTGGGAAACAGAAAGATGTGTACAGGGGGGAAAGAGGGAGCTGCTGACAGGTAGACACAAACTCAGAGAAGGGCGGGGCTGAATTCTTAAAGAACTAGAGAGTGGATCACAGGGCAGGGAAAGGTGCATGACCTTTCTCCCCGGGAGCTTTTCCCAAGTGGCTGGAGCAGCTTGCCGGGCATCCTGGGGTCCTAAAGAACAAAACATTGGGGATTCTAAGGACATAGTCAAGACCTTGGAAACATTTAAAAGCTGGAAAAATTATTTTGGTTAGAGTTGGCCATCCTTCCTTCTGTAGATCTGTCACACTCCTAGCTGACAAAGGGTCTTAGCAGAAAGACTCCCAAAGCAGTGGTGGGGATGGGGGAGTGAGGCAATGACCCCCAAGAAGATGCCATGGAAAGAAGTCTGACCTGGATAAGGAGTCCAGATGCCAGTGCTTGGGAGGGTCCTAGAGCATGGAGCCCCTGGCCCTCCAGGAGGGCCAGCCACAGGAAAAGTGACAGGAGAGCCTGAGGGCGGGGAGCTCAGAGGGTTGGGACCTGGTGGTCCCATAGGAGGCAGAGGGAGCAGTCTAGGAGTCTGAGGCAGCGGGGGAGAGCCAGGCTGCATGGTGTCTGGGGATGCCATGGGTGGATGGGGACCAGGAAGAGGCCATGTTCCAGAGAAGCCAACCGGGTTTGCAGCTCTAATACTCTGTCCTCCTAACAGCTGCGGCTGAGGTAAAGCTGAAGGAGAAGAGAAACGGGTAATTTATCATTAGCTTCATTTGGGGAGAGACTCAGGATATCATGCAGGAACAAATCAGCAACACAAATATAAAAAAGTGGCCGGGCGTTGGTGGTGCACGTCTTTAATCCCAGCACTCAGGAGGCAGAGCCAGGCGGATCTCTGTGAGTTCAAGGCCAGCCTGGTCTACAGGGCGAGATCCAGGAAAGGTGCAAAGCTACACAGAGAAACCCTGTCTCGAAAAACCACAAATAAATAAATAAATAAATAAATAAATAAACAAATAAACAAATAAATAAATAAACAAATAAATAAAGTGTGGTGTCACACTTGTGGTGACACCTGGGAGGCTGGGACAAGATCTTTGGAGACCAAGAGTTTGAAACCAAGCAAGAGTCCACCCCCCCCCAAAAAAAACCACTTGTAAACCCACACCTGATAATAACAAGGAATGATTAGCACATGCAGAGAGAAATCTATAATTTTCAAAGTACTTTTTAACTGTTGTCCTTATTTGACCCTCAAAATAGTAGTAGTGAATTGAAATGATTGACATAGCTACTTCAGTATACTGCCAAGATTACAAAAAAGCCTTTAACTGGGGGGGGGGAGAAGGGAAGGGGGAGAGAGCGGGGGAGAGAGACAGAGGGAGAGGGAGAGACAGAGACAGAGAGAGGGAGACAGAGGGAGAGAGGAAGAGACAGAGACAGAGGGAGAGGGATGAAGGGAGAGAGAGAGACAGAGATAGAGGGAGAGACAGAGACAGAGACATAGGTAGAGACAGAGAAACAGAATATAAAGGGGGATTCAGTAAAAGACACTATTAGGAATTCAGACTTCAATCTCAAAGCAATTTTCTCAAAAGAGAATTGCAAAAGTTATTAAAAAGACAAAACAAGATGGGTATTCCTCTGTAATTCCAGCACTTGGGGGCAGAGGCAGGAAGATTAGTTTAAGGTCATCCTTGGCTACATAGCAAGTTTGAGGCTAGCCTGGGCTACAGGAGACCCTGTCCCCAAACAAAACAATGTTCTCTCTAGGCACTGTCAGCATGTACTGGGGAGGCAGTATGTCTGTCTCTCCTGAGACCTCTGTATTCTGCAGAGGAGAGCTTCCCCTACTCACCAGGCCTTACTCCAGGGCCCAAATGCAGAGGCAGGGTTGCCTGGGGCCCAGGTACCCTGTAGTCACCTGTAGACTGTGTCTGTGAGCCCTGAGAAGGGCTGGGACGGGAGGGTGTGAAGGGCATCACTACTGATGGCTGAGCTGTGGCCCTCGGCCTTGCAGATGAAGCTGGGACCTGTGAAGAAAGGGTCAGGGAGCTGGTGTGGTGTGGCCAGTTCTTCCAACACCAGTGTCAAGTGTCTGGCATTCAGTACAAAACGCCAGGTTCTCAGCCTTCTACTTCTCATCTGTTAGACCTTTATATAACCCAATCCCAGGACCACAACCCACTGACGTTTTAGCAGTTCCTCAAAAGACCATTGTTTCCTCCAGTTTCGGTGTGTTTGCACATCTGCCCCCATGCCTGAAACAGACTTAAAGTACCCTTCCCTTGTCTAAATAATGTAATCTAGACTAGCCAATCAAGGCTGGTGAGATGGCTTGTTATACATGGTGGAAAGAGAGAACTGGTTCCCACAGTTTGTCCTCTGACTTCTACATATGATGCACTATAGCACACATGCACCCCCACATATGCACGCACGCCCACACACACACACTTAATATATTTAAAAACAATCACTTTTTCAGGGGCCAGGTGGTGGTGGTACACCTCTTTAATCCCAGCACTTGGAGGCTGTAGCAAGCAGGTCTCTCTGAGTTCAAGGCCAGCCTGGTCTACAGAGTGAGTTCCAGGACAGCCAGGGATACACAGAGAAACCCTGTCTCAAAAACAAGATAAAACAAAACAAAACAAAACAAAACAAAACCAACCAACAACAACAACCAAAAGAAATCTCTTTTTCAAGTTCAGTATTGTGGTGCAGGCCTAGTACTCAGTAGGAAGAAGCTGGTGGATCTCTGTGAGTTTAAGACTAATCTGGTCTACATAGTGAGTTCTAGATCCACCAGGACTACATGGTAAGATCCTGTCATACAAAGAAAGAGAGAAAGAGAGGGAGATGGAGAGAGAGAGAGAGACAGACAGACAGAGACACAGACAGAGAGAGAGAGACAGAGACAGAGAGACAGAGACAGAGAGAGACAGAGAGAGACAGAGAGACAGAGACAGAGAGAGACAGAGAGACAGAGACAGAGAGAAACAGAGACAGAGAAACAGAGAGAGACAGAGACAGAGAGAGAGGAAGGAAGGAAGGAAGGAAGGAAGGAAGGAAGGAAGGAAGGAAGGAAGGAAGGAAAGAAGGAAGGAAGGAAGGATGGAAGGAAGGAAGCCCACCTTCTTAAGGGGGTGGCTGGCTGGTGAGATGGCACAGTGGTTGATGGTGCTCTCTTAGCACACTCTTGAACACACATCCGGCAGCTCACAGTCACCTGTAACTCCAGTGCTAGGAAATCTGACACCCTCTTCTGGCCTCTGTGAGTGTCCATATACATGGCACTCACACACAGTTGCACATATAATGTGTGTGAATAAAGATATAAAAAAACCTTTTAAAGAAATGTACTACAATTTTTAAATTTTTTATCATACTCATTCTAGAATATTCCCTGAGCTGTGCTCCCCAACACACATACACACACACACACACACACACACACACACACACACACACACATACACACACAGAGGAAATTTCTTTTTCTTCTATATAATCCCATTGCAATCTGCCATACTGCAATCATAGCTATTCTGAATTCTACTACACTTTTTTAATACGTCTGTGGTGGTTTGAAAGAAAATGGCCCCCAAAGGGAACGGCATTATTAGGTGGTATGGCTTTGTTTAAGTAGGTGTGCTTGTTGAAGGAAGTGTGTCACTATGGGGGTGGGCTTTGAGGTCTCCTTTGCTCAAGCTATACACTGTTCACTTCCAGATGTAGAACTCTCAGCTTCTTCTCCAGCACCATGTTTGCCTGTGTGCCACCTTGTCCCACCACAGTGATAACGGACTAAACCTCTGAAACTGTAAGCCACCACAATGAAATGTTTTCCTTTTTAAGAGTTGCCCTGATCATAGTGTCTCTTCACTGCAATAGAAACCCTAACTAAGACAGCCTTACCTTTCCACTAGGTGAACTACTTGAGGGCAAAGATTATATTTGTGTCCCTTATGTTCTAAGATCCCAGTGTTTGTTCAATAAACAGTTACTAAAACATAACTGAATCTAGCATGGCTCTATGAAGCTAGGAATTTCTATCTGGTTTTGTTCACTAAAATATTCCAAGTATCTACAACCATGGCTGGTCCATAAATAAGTTTGAATGGATGAATAAATGAATGAACGGGCAAGCTCTCACCCGGTCAGGAGGCTGCGATCCCATTCTGTAGGATAACTTCTCTTTGGGGTGGAGGGCAGTTCCTACAGCAACCCGGGGAAAAGGAAAGGGGGGAGCCTGTTGGCCCCAGACAGCAGAACCTTGGGCGTGAAAAAGCCGATGTCTCAGCTGTTGAACTGCTGGCTAAGGTTGTAACATGGAAGAGCTGTTAGCAACTAGAACAGGTAAACATCTTACAAACCTGGCCGCATTCAACAAGCTTTGGATAACTCTCTATAGTCTTCGGTAACCTGAAGAGACCCACAGTTCTCCAATCCCTGCCAAACACTTGCATGCACCCCTTTTCCTGGCTGCTTTCTCCGCTGTTTTAAGTGCTGGAAAGTCTTCCTTCTCTTCTCCAGAAAAACCAGCCTCTTTCCTGATATGTTTAGTGCAGTCCTCTGTTATGACACTAAATTACTGATATGGTCTCTCCCAACAGGCTGCGAGCTGCCTAAGGGATCTTATTTCTCCCAAGAACTACAGCATCAGCACAGTGCCTAAAACATGGATATGCTCAGTGTTAGATCAAGGAGTAAGATGATTTGGCCTTTATCATGGCCACCCTCACCTGGATGCAGTCACTGGGTAGGAAACTCATGGCAGTGGCCAGGCTGCCTTGGGCTGCCAGGAGATTGGCGTACTGGGTGAGCCTGTCGACTGTGGCAGGCCCTGGGCTTATCTTGTCAGAACCCTGCAGTAGTTCCAAGCTCCTGCTAAGGACCATCACCTTCTCCATCAGGTCCTGTAGGGACAAGGACGGAGGTGATCAACCTCTTCCAAGCATATTGTGCTGTATCCAGGTGGCTCACCCAGGAACACCCTACCATGGAAAGGAGGGTACCTGGACACACCATGGTGAAGGCAACAGACAGTCACATGTCAGAGACATGATAGAGGAGGCCTCGCTCCTAGGCTGTTAAGACTGGGATCAATGGGCTGCAGCCAGGCCTTGGGTTCTTATGCATCTCCGTCTCCTCTTGGTCTTTCCTGTCCCTTGCTAGTATGTCATTGACCAGACTCTGCTAGACTTATTGTTTCATGAGACTCGGTCTCCTCACATGTCTGTGACTTCGCCTTCTCTGCTTACCCACAGCACACCTGATAGAGTTTAGATCCATAGCATGTTTCACAGAAACTATTAATCAAATATTAAATCGACTTGTATAATGAATCCTTTTATGAAAGCTCGTACCTGAGCTTGCCTCCTGAGGGAATAAGATGATTATTTTATCCTTGGGAGAAGGCATCAGACAGTGAGGGCTCTCTGCTCTCCCTAACACTCGGCTCTAACTTACTTCTCTCTTATCTGCATGTAACTCACTTCTCTTATCTGTATTCCCTACCACTAGTCTCTCCTAAGGGCCTGGAGCGGCCAGAACTCTGCAGGGACGAGGTACCTGCAGAGCCATGGGGCATGAGGCTTGCTGGAATTTTGCCCAGCTTTCCACCAGCCGCTCCACACTTCCTGAGCACACATAGCAGAGTCTGGCTTCAGAGGTGAGTGCCCTGCCTCCCTCCTGCTCCAGTCGACTTCCCAGCATGTCTGTGGAGAGATGCAGATTTGATGGACAGCACAGCCTCGCTGTGCTGCTCTTCCTTCACGTGTTTGGAAACAAGTGGACTAGTGTGAGCTCTGACACAAGATTCTGCAATGGCTCTGTGGCGAAGAGCACACACTGCTCTTCTAGAGGGTGAAGGTTCAATTTCCAGAGCCTACACAGTAGCTCACAACTCTCTACAACTCCAGTTCCAGGGAATCTGTCTACTTCTGCCTTCCACGGGGACCAGGCACTCACAAGGTACATTCACTTATATACATGCAAGCAAAAGACTCATACATGTAAATAAAGATAAAAAAGAACTCTTAAAAAAAAAAAAAGCTAACTCAGACTAACTTTGCTCTCTAGAGAAAGGCAAAGAACTTGCCACAAGATGTGACACAGAGGAATAAGAGAACATATGTGACGACGCCACCAGGAAACAAGATGCTACAGTCCCTGCCTCCCGGCTGAGCCCTGCCTCCCAGAGTCCAGGCTGACTCTTTTTCTCCTCTTTGTATAAGTCTGTTGACATGTGCTGGAGTCACACCTACCACAGAACTCAGGGAACTTCTCTGGCCCTGAATATGTCAGTAGCAAAGCCAGTGCCTCTCTCCAGTTCTTCAGGCTACAGGCACATACTAGGTCTTTCCAATTCTTCTTTACAACACAGGCTAGAAGCTGTATTGGGCAGAAAGGGAAAGAGACCCTCAGCCTTCCATCCAGCACAGTCCGTCAGTGTCACGCACAGGGATGTTCTAATAAAGCCACTCATGCCAGAACACTCAACAGGGCTAGCAATGAAGTAGAGGTCCCTAGAGTAGGGACACGGGTGGGTTCCGAACACCAGTCCCAAGGCATAGGCCTCCACTTGTCCAGACCCAGGTAATCCCCCACTCCCTTCCTCTCCTGCATGATGGGCAGTACCGAAGAGATTTTGGTTCTCCTCTTGGCCAAGTAATGTTCTTGTGTCCACTTCAGCAGCTCTGCACCCCCAGCCTGAGCCAGGATGATGGCATCAGCGAAGCGCTCTTCCTTCATACACAGCTCCACAGCAGGCCGCAGCTCCCCAAGCAGCAGGGCCTGGCTCAGGAGTCCATCAGTGTCTGCACACAGGGGCACCCCACCCCATTAGCCAGCCCGCATATGTTCACTGCTTGTCCCTATGACACACATCATCTTCCCCCTTTGGTTCCAACGTTTCAACGAAGGCTGAGGATGTGAAGGCTTCCTCCGGGGTGTGTTTGGAGGCCTGTCTGCAAACTCTATCTCTAATTCAGCCTGCCTGGTTTCACAAAACTCCCACGTTTCATTTCTGGGCAACAAATTGTAGTGTCCCAGGGTGCCACGGTCCAACTGTAACTTTCTAAAACAGGACTCAAAGAGAGAGGGCCTTGTGTGCAGGGTCTCAGGCATGATGTATGCTTGCTCAGCGTGGGCAAGGTCACAGTCCTTTTAACAAGAAGACTAAGGGATGGAAAAAAGACTGTAGTAGAGACCATCATCTACAGGCAGCACCCACTTTACATTCCGACTAGAGGAACACTAAAAGGCCCACCCACAGTTGAGATTTTAGGTGGGAGGCATGGGATAATAGGGACTCTTAAAACCAAAAACTCTGGGCCACCTACTTCCCTGGGACCAGGTACCTTCTGTGGTGGGGATCTCCCATGGAGTCATGTTCTGAGGAACCAGTTCATCAAAGAAGGCGGAGGACGCAGAGGCTTCCTCGGTGGTGTGTTTGGAGGCCTGTCCACAGAAGGACAGATGCGACTGAGTAGGAACCAAAACCAGAAAACAGAGCACCTGCTCTCAAACAAAGCTCTACTATTCTGGCCCAAACTCACAAAACAAAAAGAATTTGTGGGGCTAGAGAGATGGCTCAGAGGTTAAGAGCACTGACTCTTCTTCCAGAGGTCCTGAGTTCAATTCCCAGCAACCACATGGTGGCTCACAACCATCTGTGATGAGATCTGGCGCTCTCTTCTGTGTACATAATAAATAAATAAATCTTAAAAAAAAAAAAAAGAATGCGCAGGTAGCTTTAGGAAGTGCCCTGGGGTCTCGGTGTCCCACTCTGGCTCCAAGAGAGCAGTGGCTCCTCCAGAAGTCTACTGAGAACAGGCGAAAGGGCCAGCAGGGAGAATGCTCCCTAAAAGGCAGGTCTCCTGTGCACATAACTCAAGTCAGGTGGCCTGGCCTCCTACCATACCTGGTGGCAAAAGGTGTGTGGTCTCTCACTTTTGAGGTCAACTGCCTCAAGCTGAGGGCTTCCTCCTAACTTCAAGTCCTTCTTCAAGCATGTGTCCACCTGTGAAGAGAGCCTTATGAATACCACTCTTCCAATACAGGCTCCCCCAAGTCTTATGTCCCCCACTCCCATGCCCCACACCTATCCTCTCCAAGATCCTTCCTCTACTTTTCTGGAGAAATCCTAATTCCAGGAGGTAAAATACACATCTATGGTAAATTATGGCCAGGTGACCTGGGGCAGTTTCCTCCAGCAGGACTATTTCCTCTCTATGACAATTGTGTTTCAGATGTGAAAAAGCTTACCTTCTTCTGGAGCTCATCTTTGCTGAACCCCAACAGCCTGAGGAATTGCAGCCTAGAGTCATGCTCTAAGGTCACCTAAGGAACCGGAAAATGCAGAAACATTTCCATTATATGAATGTGAAAGACCCTTCTCCTATACCACGACGGACATCTGTATGAGTGTACCCTCAAATACAGTTCCATGTGCCATCAAAAGTACCCTCTCAACAATGGTGCTCCCTCTTACCTTTCCTCCTCCAATCTGGTTTTTGCTGGGCTGTGGACAGTATTATCACAACCCTTTGCCACTTCTGTGTGAAAACTGTCCCTTCCGTTGACTTCTTAACTCAGTTACACTGGCAACCGATGAGAGTAAAGCACCGGCTGTTTGGAGGCACTTCTGCTGTAATTGATTGGTTAGTGCATGTGGCCTGAACTATGTAAACCATAAGTAACTGACATGGACACCATGTCAGGGTATTTTGGGTTTTTTTTGTTTTGTTTTGTTTTGTTTTGTTTTTTAGCTTCATGGACTCTGGTTACTGAACATAACCCTCTGGGGACTCTGAAACTGGCTGTTGGCCTTTCTGCCTGAGAAGTTCTAAGTCAGGATACCTTATACATCTGCCTGTGTCCACCTGGGTCATCTCCTTGCATCTAAGCTATGTGGGGAGCTAAAGAGAACTCTGAATTGATGCATGAAGTACTGGAAAGACTTTACCACAGGACAGTGCCACTGACACTACCCTGTGATAAGCTGTGCTCCTGGTCTCCAAACCCTCTGAGGAGACTGGTGCCAAGTGGCCCCGGGGATCTGAACACTGAGTTGAGAAGGCACTGTTGGTCGATTACAGGGACAGAGCACAAAGTCAGCTTCCCACTCAGAATCCAGACACCAAGGGCCTCTGCTCTTTGCTTCTTCCACATGGAAAATGAATTCTGACTATAATCTTTCTGACAATCTCTTGCCTTCCTTCTCCTTCCATGCTTCTCCTTGGAAATGGCTCTCCATGGCTATCTTCAGAAACCATCATGATGGACAGCTTTGAGTATCTCAGTTTACATTTATTTACTTATTTTGTGTGTGTGCACATGTGTGTGAGTGTATGTGCATGTGCTTTTGTATGTGTTTACATGTGAATATGTGTGTGTGTGTGTGTGTGTGTGTGTGTGTGTGTGAGAGAGAGAGAGAGAGAGAGAGAGAGAGAGAGAGAGAGAGAGAGAGAGAGAGAGAGAGCTGTAGCCCCAAGCCTCATGCATGTTAGGCAAGTCCTCTGCCACAAGCTAGTTCTCCGTCTGCTGACAAGCACACACTCCTCCATGTTAGAACTTTGTGGTGGTATTGTGTTCCCCAAAATATTGTGTGTTCCCCAAAATAAACTTATCTGGGGTCAGAGAATAGGACAGCCACAATATTAAACATGAGGATAGGCAGTGGTAGCACACGCCTTTAATCCCAACCCTCGGGAGGCAGAGCCAGGCGGATCTCTGTGAGTTCAAGGCCACACTGGAAACAGCTAGGCATGGTGACACACGCCTTTAATCCCAGGGAGTGGGGGCAGAAATAGAAAGATTATATAAGGCGTGAAGACCAGAAACTAGAAGCATTTGGCTGGTTAAGCATTCAGGATTTGGAGCAGCATAGTTCAGCTGAGATTCACTTGGATGAGGACTCAGAAGCTTGCAGTCTGAGGAAACAAGACCAGCTGAGGAACTGGTGAGGTGAGGTAGCTGTGGCTTGTTCTGTCTCTCTGATCTTCCAGCAGTCACCCCGATAACTGGCCTTGGGTTTGATTTTATTAATAAGACTCTTTGATATTCATGTTACAGAACTTGACAGAGTGAAGACTAGGACTAAATCCCTGGTGCTGACGTGGAGTGGCCCAAAAGGGACCTGCCCTGAGTTACATCAAACAAACCTCAAAACTCCTTATGTTCATGAATCCCTCCAGTGAATCTTTCCTTTGGCATGATACTATGAAAGCATTTGCTTTGACTGGTAAAATATCCAGGACACCAACAATAGCAGTAACCCCCACCCTGTGCCATCTTTTCAAGTGGCCGTTGAGCCCCTAGAAGGGTAAAGGTAAAGGATAAAGACCCTGTGTCCAGAGAACATAAAAACACCGAGTCAGGGATGTGCTTCTTGAATGGGTCACAGTGTGTTTGCTACATCTCCTGGAGGTGCCAAGGGCTGAGGTCTGGATCTTTAGGGAAGAACAGCCAGCCTTCAAGGCTCCTACCTTCAGGAACTGCCAGAGCATCTTTTCACATGGCAGTGAAGCTTGCTGAATCTTGCTCTGACAATAATTTAGGAGATTTCCAGGTCCCAAGGCCTCCTGCAGCAGAACTGACCGTGCCAGGAAGTCTGAGTCGGTGACGACTTGACTGAGGTAGACAGGGCGGGAGCAAGGCTGCGGCATCTGTTGGACAGGGATGCTGGGAAGGCCAAAGGTAACCAGCTTTCCCCCAAACTGGTGAGAAAATGTAAAAAAAGAAAAGATTATACTTTCAAGCCAATAGTTAACACCAAGTTAAGATTTCAGAGAAGGCTATCTGTTGGACAAGCCTTGGATAATGTGGTGGCTTGAATGACAGCACCCAATAACTCTTATACTTGAATGCTTAGTCATCAGGGACTACTTGGGAAGGATTGGAAGGCGTGGCCTTGTTGGAGTAGGTGTGGCCTTGTTGGAGGAAGTGTGTCACTGGGAGTGGGCTTTGAGGTTTCAAGGGTCCAAGCCAGGCCCAGTGGCTCTCTCTCTTCCTGCCGCCTGCAGATCTGGATGTAGATCTCTCAGCTACCATGTCTGCCTGTATCCCGCCATGCTCTCCCACCTTGATGACAATGAACTAACCCTCTGAAACTGTAAACAAGCCCTCAATTAAATGCTCTCTTTTATAAGAGTCGCCTGGTCATGGTGTCTGTTCACAGCAATAGAACACTGACCAAGACAGATGGGAAACCAACAGAAAGTTGGTAGGATGGAACAGGATCAGGAATTGAGTGCCAAATGGGCCCTCATTATAATAGCAATTATTATAACAGCAATCTTACTATGACAAGCTTCAGATGTCACCACATGGAACTCTCTCCCACTTCCCACTCCTGGAACCACCACTTCTCAGGCACCTAGTGCGCACACAGCGGTGCTCTCCCAGGCTATGTATACCACCACAGCCAGGCTTACTGTTCAGTGTCTTGTTCGGTGTCTCCGATGCAGATACTCTCCTTCCCACACCCTTGACTAGCACACCTCCATTCCTAGAAGTGCTTGCTAGCCTTTGTCTTTTTCCACTCTCCCAATCCAAGGCTTAGAGTCTGCCCTATTGCTCACACACCCCTGCTGCTACCCAGACTGTAAATTGGTTTGACAGACCACAGGAGAACACTTACACTCCTCTGGCATGCACAAAACCCCCCAAAGTCAGGGCCAAATATGTCTACCCAGCATCTTTCTTCTCGATCACCGATGTGACTGCTCCACATTGCCCACTTCTGGGTCTGTACCTACAACCCCACCCCACCTGAGGTCTCCAGCCAGCCAAATCTGACACTTTACATCAAGCAGATGACACAAAACCAGAGCTTTAGCGACCCTTCCTCCAACCATTCTCAATCTTGGCCACACAGTGAAACTCCTGGGAAGCTCTCCAGTCACCAGGCCACACCCCAGACAAGGACACCAGGGGCTGGGTGAGAGCGGCATCAGTCACTTTGAAACCCTCAAGTCATTCCGTGTTTTACCAAGATGGACATACTGCTCCACTCCCTAACTAGTCACTATTTCCCTTCCTAAGTCCCACCCGCTTAGTGAATTTTCTAGTCGTAATTATGTCACTTACAGAACAAACTTTAGAGCACAACTTAGTGCTCAACAACATCATTCATTATTATTACTTGCATAGTGTTTGACGGTGTTACAGAATGCTGGGCAGGCACTACTACTTCTGTCTTACAAATACGATACTGAGGTTCTGAGGGGTTAAATGACTTCCTCAGAGTCATCTAACTAATTAGCAACAGAGCTATGATAGAGCTCTTCACCTGACTGCCCCTGCCATTTCTGTTGTTGACAGCAGCGGTGGTGGGAGTCATTTAAACCCAAGACCATGGGCATGCTAAGCAAGTGCTCTCCCAGTGAGCTCCATCCCCAGTGCCCATTCCTCTTCTTTTATAAAGACATTCCTAAGTCATACCTTTGTCATAAAACTGCTGACTCTAAACACAAGAATCTCCTCTTATACATCTCTCTCTCTCTCTCTCTCTTTTTTTTAAGACCAAATCCAGTATCTAAAGCAGTGTGTTAGGTGCTCCAGGGCCTTCTTGCTACTCAAACTGTTGGTCCTCAAACTAGAAGCAAAGATACCATCTGGAGACTGGCTGGAAAACTGGAAATCTTGAGCCCTATATCAGATCCATTAAACCAGAACCTGAGTTTTAGTAAGATCTGCAAGTGACCTTTATTCACATTAGAGTTTAAAAGGCTTTGCTCTGGGGATATGAAAACCAACAAGGCACTTCCTAGCCTTATAAAATCTATTACTTAGCAGGGTCTCCAGATACGTGTACAATACATGTTATATTATATTATATTATATTATATTATATTATATTATATTATATTATATTATATTATTTTATATTATTTTATTTTATATTACATTACATTAAATTATATTATATTACATTATATTTATAGAATCACAGGGGTACAAATCTCTATAGAATGGAGGCTGTTAACTAAGATTAAGAACAGGTATCGTATTGTGGAGGAAGTGGTATTAGGAGGTCTTCAAAGTCCCCTGTGGGATTCGGTGGGCACAGGAGAGAAGAAACTGAAATACAAGGGACTCCTAACATTGAGATAGAAGAAGAGACTGGGAGGGTAAATGGAGCCCCAAGGATGGACAGCCTTAAGGCAGCGGAAGCTCAAAACTTTTGAGTAGAGGAATGACGGGTGAAATCTACTTGTTTCTTCTTCCCTTCCTGTATTCCTTGCCAGCAGTCCAGACATGTAAGAGTTACAGAAATCTCAGGGACAGTCTCAGGCTGTTTGTCATAAGCAGGAGGTCTAAAGCAGTAGATGTCTTTCAGGCAGGACTGGCAGGTCAGTCAGGTTGCAGAGTGTTGGCGGTGAAGGGAGAAGCTAGGTTAACCATCTGCGTGGGGGGTGGGGTGAGATAGGCCCTTAGCTCCTTGCTGGGCAGCTGAGAGGCACTGTAACAAGCACAACACAGGACCGGCACGGCACTTACAGCAAATGAAACGCCTGCTGGCCTTCTCATCCACTTGGGGGGCTTCTTCAAGGGCGGCATTAATGACGCTGGGGCCGCTTGCTCAGGCACCTGCAGCAGAGGGAGAGGCTGCCCTTGGCTGAAAGAAGAGGAAATCTAGAGGGAAGGACACCTGTGTCACCAACGCTGAGAGGAACTCAGCGAGGGACTCTACCTACAAGCTCAACTGGGGGATGAGTCCTTGCGATGCCCAGTTTGATCTAGAAACCGAGACTCCCACAGTCTAGGATATGCGGATGGGAGTGAGAGCGTACGGGAGACTCAGATGTGTGGGCCTCTTGGAAAGCTATGTTGAAAGTCTACACTGGAGTGTAACACAAAGTAGATACACAGCGGAGAGGGAGATATGTCAGCTCATGCTATGAGATAACAAACCCAAAACAGAGCTCCAGAGTGAATAACAAGGGTTAAGACGATGTTTCCTTCATTTTGTGGCAGAAGCTGACTTCCTCCCAGGAAGTCAGGTACTAATGCAAGATATATCCCTCTGAAACCCACAGCCTGGTCTCCCTCTCCTCAATAGCTCCCATGTCTTCCCAAGCTCTGCGTCCTTTCTTCCCTAAAGCACAGGCAGCTCCCGCTCCAGAACTCTCCACCAAGCCCTTCATACCTTGTCGGCCTGCCTCACGTGCTGGACCTCCCAGCTCCCACCCATCACAGAGTACAAACTGATCCAGCCATCGGAGGAGACAGCAGAGAACACAGGAGGGTTCTGCGGGCACCACTGAACATCAAAGCACCAGCTGTTCTGTGTGGGCAGCTTGTACACCACCTGCCGTGAGAGCAGATCCATTAGGAGCAGTCCAGGAAAGGCTGACTTAGGCCACTCAGAACACATAGCTGGGATCCCTCTGCTGTCACACCTCCATCACAGTGTGCCCGCAGAAGGACCAGCCTACCTCACTGCTTGCCAGGTTCCAACAAAAGATCTGGTTGTCTTTGCCACTGCTAAGCAGTAGTTCAGCATCAGCCTGGCTCCATGACATTGACAAGATCCCCCTAAAACAAAGAGGAACCAATGTTTGCTGAATGCCAGCTCTGAGTAGGTGCCTCATACATCTTAGATAAGACTCAGCTCTTCAAAACAGATGATCTGACTTCAGTTTTCAAAGAAGAAAACAATGCTGTGAAAAGTAAGTATCTGTCAGATAAAGGTGTGAGGACTTGAGATTGACCCCTAGTGCCCATGGAACCAAGCCTGGCAAGGTAGTGCATATAATCCCAGCACCAGGCAGTCAGAATCACGAGGATTCCTGGGGTTCACTGCCAACTGACCTTATCCAATAGAGAGCTTAAGACTCGGTGAGAGACCCTGTCTCAAAAAACAGGTAGATACACCTGAGGTTGACCTCTGGTCTGTGCACACACATGCACACTACATGTCTACATGCATGTGTGCCTGAGAGCACGCGCGCGCGCGCGCGCGCGCGCGCACGCGCGCACACACACACACACACACACACACACAGAGAGAGAGAGAGAGAGGAGAGAGAGAGCGCACTAAAGGAGGAAAAAAGGCACCACAGCCCCTTGTTAGAACACTTTGTGTCCTCCGCTGTGGGCCCAAGAAACTACAGCTTCGGAGGCAGATCTTCCTGAACAGATAGGAGCCCAAGATAAGATGTCTTGCAGGAGGCTCCCCACTCAGAGAAATGAACACTGTTCTCAGAGCAGAACCTAGGACTCTCCCAAGGAGATTGCTATCCTTTGGGTTTTGTTTGTTTTATGAGACAGGATCTCATCTGTGCTCAGGCTTTGCCTCCTCCTCATTATGTAGCCCAGGCTGGCCTTGAATGCCCAGCAATCTTCCTGAGTGCTAGGATTAGAGGCATAAGCCAGTACATAGTTTATAGCTTAGATGTTATCTAAGGGTGGGCATGGTAGCATATGCCTTCAATCCCAGTACTTCAGATGTCAAGCATCTCCCAAAAGTCCATGTGTTAAAGTCTGGTCCTCAGAGAGGGGCTCTTGGGAAGTAGAGAGGCCTCCCAATGACAGGGCAGATAGAGTGGTGAAGGCTCTGAAGGAGATGCTCTCTTCCTAGATCTCTTTTGCTCCCTGGCCATGAGATAAATGGCTTTGCTCCCTACACACTCCTGATAAAATTTGCTCCCACACCACAGTCCCCAAAGTAAGGACACTAGTCAGTCATGAACAGAGAACAAAGCTTTTTCTTTACAACTTAACTTCAGGTAGTTAGTGATAGAACTAACACAAGGGTTAATTTGCTCTAAAATTTCTCATGACCCCATCCCTGGAAGAATAAGGAATTCCAGGCTCTTCTCCATAGGTCCAGGCTCCAAAGGAACACTCCTCTTAGAGAGAAAGCTAGTATTGGCTGTGCTCTCTGCAATGGCTTGGAAGACATGGAAGATATTAGCAGCTAAAATGAAGCCGAATATGTAGATGGGTTTGAGATGCTACCTGTTGTGGTTCTCCAACACCATCAGGGGTGAGGAAGCAAAGCGCAGGTCCCACAGCTGGATCACCGGGAGCCGGTCATCTTCTGAGCACAACACTAACTGGGTGGCTATGTCTGGGTGCCAAGCCAGGCCTGAGCAGTTCATCTGCAGACAAAGGAGATCCTGATGGGTGGTAGAACCTGACTTCTCAGGGAATAAGTAATGACCATGAGCAAGCAAGGCACACTATAAGAATCTAGATCAGCTGGTTAGCTTCCCAAGCATTCACTCTAATAGGATCTCTGCCATGGGGCTGCATCCTCGCTCCCAACACTTGAGAATGGATCCCTGACTTGGGCGAGGGCAGCTCCAACTGTCTGACAGAGAGAAGCCAGAGTCCAGGCCTGTGTTCCGGCCCACTACTTACCCTGCTGCTGCAGTCACTGACTTTGATGATGGGCTCATTCTTCCTGAGGTCCCACACAACTGCCTTGCCACTGGGGTGAGCAGAAGACAGAATGTGCTGGACTTGGCGGTTCCAAGACAGTGCTCTGACATCTTCTGGAGGTGTCTGGGGTAAGATAGTAAAAACGACAACTGTCATAACCCGATTAAGTGACATCTCCCATTCTACTCCTCTCCACAGCCCACACCAAGCCCGAAGGAGGCAAGAGGTTCCTCCCACTAAGACAGGCTCTGAGCTGAGGTGCATTTCCCCAGAAAGATGCTTTAAGATACTGGTACAGTGCTCCTCCCCCATTGTGTAGGCTGCCGTTTTGTTCTAGCGACACTATCCTTTCTTCATCTTACAGAAACTTTTCAATTTCCTGAGGTCCCATTTATTAATTGTTGATATTAGTGCCTGTGCTATTGGTGTTCTGTTTAGGAAGTGGTCTCCTGTGCTAATGTGTTTGAGATTATCTCCCACTTTCTCTTCTTTTTTTTTTTTTTTTTTTTTGGTTTTTCGAGACAGGGTTTCTCTGTGTAGCTTTGCGCCTTTTCTGGAACTCACTTGGTAGCCCAGGCTGGCCTCCAACTCACAGAGATCCGCCTGGCTCTGCCTCCTGAGTGCTGGGATTAAAGGCGTGCGCCACCACCGCCCGGCCCACTTTCTCTTCTATCAGGTTCAGTGTATCTGGATTTGATCACTTGGACTTGCGTTTTGGGTAGGTGATAGATAAGGATCTATTTGCAGTCTTCTACATGCTGGGTCCCCTTGCCCAGCCTTAATACATGGAGAGGTGCTTAGTCTCACTGCAACTTGATATGCCATGTTTTAGTGATACTCATGGGAGACCTGCCCTTTCCTAAACAGAATTGGAGGAGGAGTGAATGGTGGCGGTGGAGGGTGGGGAGAGATGGGAGCAGAGAGTGTGTGTGTGGGGGGAGGTACTGGGAGGTGAGGAGGGAGGGAAAACTGTGGATGGGATGTAAAATAAATAAATTTATTTTTAAAAAAAGATATTGGTATGGAAGTGGGAGGTAACAGCTGGTATACCTGGGTTTGGCACTACACCTAAGTTCTCTTAAAAGTATAGTCAAAATTGAAAAATAACCTCTAGGACAGAGAAGGAGAGGGGGAGAAATCTGAGAGAGGAAAACAGATGTGAAGAACCCCAGAAAAGGGAAGCAGAGAGAGAACTAGCGTAACTTTTGGGGTACAGAGTACTAGCTGACTCACGATTACTTCACAATAAAGCACAAGACAGGGAAAAGTAAAAAGACAAGACAAGCTACAGACTGACAGAGAGCCCTACCCAGAGGTACACCAGACCTAAGAGCCACACAGAGATGAGGCCGCTCTTCCCCTGACAAAAAGGATGGTGATATATCCAGGGTTCCACTCTGGCTCCTTCCCTACTGAGCATAGGACCTACCCAGCCCTGTCCCCTCAACTGTGATAAATACCACTCCTTGCCTTTCTTGGGGTCTTTTGATCCCCCTGCCCTTCACTTCCTTCCAGAAATTCTTTGAACAGATAATAACCCCCATGAACCAAGCACTCGGCATGCCCTCTCTCCTGACTCTTGGGTGTCTAGTAGAGTATCAGTCTGTGGAGTTTTATTGCCCTCCAGTGGTAAAGCCTGAAATCTCTGGTACTCTGCCGGCTCCAGAATTCAAAACTTTACCTGGGAAAACCAGCTGCACACACTAAATGGTAGCCCCAGGCTGGAGGGAGCCTCCTCACCTGTGACTTGGATCCAGGGGTCATTGGAACACTCAAGTTGTTCAAATCCCAAATGAAGATTTCAGAATCCATGGCTCCTGAAGCCAGGAGATTGCCCTGTGTGAATATAAATATAAAAGGTATTTCTAAAGTCCCCTCCCATCTCAGAAAGAGAGAGGGAGGAGAGCCACGTTTGGGAAACCCAGAGCTTCCCCCATCTCAGCCTGGAAGGGTTCAGAGCTACAGCCTAGAAGCCACAAGAGAACACTCCCATTCAGAATGTCGTGCCATGCCTCGATCAGATCAACTGAGACAGTGTACCTGGAAAGGATTAAAGTCCAGGGCCCTAACGGCCCCTGTGTGTTTCTGTCTCTGGGCAATCAAGGGCTCCTTTCCTGAAGAAAGGATGTGGGTCACATTGTACAAAGTAAGCATGCCATTATCTCCACCACCAGCAATAACTCCAGAGTTTTCCAGAAGCCCATTGCCAAAGCTTCCCCAGATTAGCTTGTGAAACCTATAAAGAAAAAGAACTTAGTTAAATGACAATATACAGAGGACAGACATCTTTGCCAGCATCTACCATCATTTAGGCTTCCCAGCCCAAGTCTATATCTGCTTGTCTATTTTCCTTGTTCTCCAGACCCAGAAGGGAAGTCTCCTTTGCGTGGACTTGGCCTTTCTTTAGAAAAAAATATAGTCTATGTTAAACTAGAATCCAGAAAGCTACTACCTGGGTAATATGGGAGTATTTTTTTTTATTTTGGGTTTGTTGTTGTTGTTGTTGTTGTTTGTTTGTTTGGTTTGGTGTTTTGAGACAGGGTTTCTCTGTGTAGCCCTTGCTGTTCTGAAGCTCACTGTGTACACCAGGCTGGCCTAGAACTCACAGAGATCCACCTGCTTCTGCCTCCCGAGTGCTGGGATTAAAGGCATGTGCTACCATACCCAGCCTGTTTTTAAGTTAACCTTGTGAGCTGTGAGGACCAAGTGATGTACTCTATTTGAAGTAGTTATCATGGTGTCTACATAGACAGCTCAAATAGTAAAATAATACAGTCTGGGCAGGTGTATATTTGAGAATTACAGGCAGGAGGATCAGGAATTCAAGATCATCCTCATCTTACATAAGCAAGTTTAAGGCCAGCCTGGGCTACATAAAACCTGACTAAAAAAAAAAGTCAACTTTATTTATTGATGACTTTTTATACAATAGATAGTATTTTAAGTGCTTTCCAAGTGTTCACTAGTTCACCGTTCAGCAGTTCTGTGAGGAAGTTCTATTATTCCAACTTCAAGTTAAGGAAAGTGAGCTTGGAGAAGTTATAAGCTTCTGTATGCAAAGCTACAATATCAATTCATCTTCACAAAGCTAAGTGAGTCAAAGTTTAGAGTCTAGCCCATCTCATCCAGAGCCTACCCTGAACAAACTAGAATCAGGCTCCCTAAAACAACAACTGTCCCATCTCAAACTGGAAGTGAGAAAACCTTAGGGTCTCCCTTCATCCTGTATTTCCCATGTGGCTGGCCCACTGGAATGAACATGTAATTGTCATGGGCCAGCTTTGAGACACAGAGGCACAAAATCCTAAATACCCCAAGTGGGAAGCACTTTGCTGGCTTTCTGAGGATACGTATAAACAAAACAAAACAAGCCAACAAATAAACAAACAAACAAAAAACAGTGCCAGAGTTTTGCATTAAAAAATTCAAACCCTGGGTCTTCTAGAAAAAAAAGTTTGGGTCTTATGTAAAGCCCCACAGGAAAATATTTGAAAACTGGAAGGAGAGAGAGAGAGAGAGAGAGAGAGAGAGAGAGAGAGAGAGAGTTGGGGGGGGGGGTCCTGTCTCTCACTCTCACTGTGGCTAACCATGAGAGAAGATTTCACATCAAATGTCACTCGATCCCTAAGAGCAATGAAACATTTCCACACCCTGAGAGGAGTCATCAAGGGAACTGAATGAACAAGAATTGACAGAGAAAGAACTCTTCACCTGGCATTTGAGCAGAGCCAACTTGGCAAGAGTATGAAGCTGAGCACTTGTCCAGGCTGGGCCCACATCTGAAGAACGGGAAAGCCACACAACTTAAGTGTTTCTGCAGCGACCAGCAGGCAGTGAGCAGTTTTCTAAAGTGGCACCAATCTTTGTGGGGCAGAAGAGCTGAGTCCACACAGACTCAAGAGGGTGTCATGTTGTCACATGAGAACACATGGAATTCTTTGATAAAGGTGTTCCTAGGATAATGGCGAGCTATAGCTGAAGAACACATGGTTCACTATTCCTACAAGAGGCCAAGAAACAGAAGGGCCAGAGAAGAGACAGGCCACTGGAATCTGCATTTGAACAGATGCTCTAAAGTGATTCAGAGAAGCAGCCAGTGAGTGCTGTGGATATCGCTCTGTGTAAATAAAATACTGATTGGCCAGTAGCCAGGCAGGAAATATAGGTGGGACAAACAGAGAAGGGAATTTGGAAAACAAAAAGGCAGAGGGAGAGAAATGCCAGTCACTGCCATGACAAGCAAAATGTAAGGTACCAGTAAGCCACGACTAATAAAAATGGGTTAATTTAAGATTAAAAAAAAAAAAAAAGTAGATAACAAAAAGCCTGCCACGGCCATACAATTTATAAACAATATAAGTCTCTGTGTGCTTACTTGGTTGGGTCTGAGTGACTGTGGGACTGGCAGGTGAGAGAGATTTGTCTTGACTGTGGACCAGGCAAGAAAACTCTAGCTACAAGCCAGGGCTGAGAATCAGTGCACAGAAAATCAGGTTAGAAGAGGAGACACTGACATTCATAGACAGGCACAGCCCTAGCAATCAGACCACAGCGTTTCCAATGAGACAAAAGGGATGAGGATGAGAATAAGCTGAAGCCTACATGATCCAGAGGCTGGACCAGCTAAGCTTATCTGAGAGCAGCACTTAGCCCCTCAGTCTTACAAATACCTGCTGCATAAATGCTCCCTAATGTGGTTTGATTCACGTCTTCATTTTAGATTTTGCTCTCATTTAATTGAGTTCCTTTTGAAATATCCCAACTTCTTAACAGTTAACTAAAGTGAAAAAGAGTGTCCATATCTGGAGCAAAAGAGCCAGGAGAATCCAGTCTCTTTAAGAGGCAGAATGGAGAAAGCAGACCCTGGCTGGAGAATGGCAGAGGGATGGACGGGGCCACTGGAGAGGCAACACACTCTTCTGAATGCCGGACAGGCACAGGCATTACTATTTCTACTTTATGACCTGAATTAATAGTGCAGAAAATCGTGAAAAAAGTTGGATTCTATGCCCAAGAAGACAGTAAACAGCAGAAATGAGGTTTGGACCTGGGTTTATGAAACAATAAAGGCCACATTCTCTCTACCATATGACTTCGATGCAGCTAGAAGGAAGTCTTGAGCACAGACCGCTAAGAGAGGCACACAGAATGACTTTCTTTCCAGCTTAGTGTTCATTGTCCCTTAGCACCCAACGAGAAGCCAGCCTTTGTAGTGGATAGCTGTTCTGTCTACAACCTTGAAGCACCCCCCCAGAGATGAAGCAGGTAACTGCCCTAAGTACCTGCCCCTGGGGCATGGCTCGGGGCTACCCTTAAGACTTGAGACACACTGTAGGCTGCTCTCTTCGCTCCCTCGTGGGACAGTCTCAGATGGAAGAACAGTGTGTGACTGTGCCTCACCTTTTCCAGGACCTGGGACAATTCCTCTGTTCTGTCTTGTGTTGCCTTTGCCCTTTGAGCAGGCTGCATGGATTTCTCATTTTAGACCTTGTTCTCCAAGTATCCAGAGAACTGAGATAATGGTTCAGAGCAGATGAACCACCCACTTTCCCCTATGTTGTTACAGGATGGGGAACTACAGAGATTCTGCAGATATTCAGAGATCTGGAGTCTCAATGTAAGCTGAAGGAACAGAGCAGCAGGTCACACATTGACCTCCAACCTCATTCTTCCATAGCCCATGAAGATTCTCCCTCAAACCCTTCTTCCATAGTGATATTTGTGTAACAACCACACATGGCTTCTTCAGTGCACATGCTGATCTACAATGACCCTGCTTGTACCAGGTGCCCTTTGCCTTTACCAGGTTTTCTTCTGGGCCACCAACCGGCTCCCAAATCATGACACTGAGATTTCTTATTAGTTATGAATGCTCAGCCTTAGCTTATGATTGTTTCTGGCTAGCTTTTTTTTCTTTAACTTAATTTAGCCTGTTTCTCTTCATCTATGTTTTTGCCTTGGGGCTTTTTACCTTTCTTTCATTCTGTATGTCCTACTCTGGTGTCTCTCTCTCCTAGATTCCTCCTCCTACTTATTCTCTCTGCCTGCCAGCCCTGTCTATCCCTCTTCCTGCCTAGCTATTGGTTATTCAGCTTTTTATTAGACCAATTGGGTGCCTTAGGCAGGCAGGGTAAAACAAATGAAACACACCTTTACATAGTTAAAGTAATATTCCACAACTTTTGCCCATGATGTTTCTTCAATCTACCTACAGCTTAAGCTGGCCCTTATTGATACCTTCATAGGTATTTCAGAACATTGCTTCCCATAAGATATTTCTAAATAGGGAATATTTCTCAGAAGCATCATAAATTGAGGGAAAAAGGGGGCAGCTTCAGGGCCCAATCTGACTGAGGGTGTGAAAAAAAAGAGCAGGCAGAGGAAGAGAGATTTTGGAAGAATATGTCTTGCTAATAGGAAAAGGCACAAGAGAGAGGATTGGGTGTGTCTTGGTCAGTATTCTATTGCTGTGGAGAGACGCCATGACCCTGGCAACTCTTACAAAGAAAACATTTAACTGAAACTGGCTTATAGTTCAGAGGTTTAGTCCCTTATCATCATGGTGGGAAGCATGGTGGCATACAGGAAAACATGAAGCTGGAGAGGTAGCTGAGAGTCCTACAACTGGATCAGCAGGCAGCAGGAAGAGAGAGTAACACTGGGCCTGGCTTGACCATTTGAAACCTCAAAGCCCACCCCCAGTGACACACTTCCTCTAACAAGGTCACACCTCCTTCAACAAGGCTACACTGCCTAATAGTGCCACACCTTATGGGACCATTTTCATTCAAACAACCACAGAGGGGTTTTGTTTTTAGATTTTCATTATTAATATTGTGTTTGTGCATGGTATATGTGTGGCACATGTGCTACAGCACACATGTGGAAGTCAGAGGGCAACTCTAAGGACTTGGTTCCCTCCTTCCACCTGCATGGTGGGAGTTCTTCATGAAGTTCTGGGGACTGAACTCCAGTTGCCAGGTTTTTGCAGCAAGCATCTCTTCCTGATGAGCCACCCTGACAACCCCCAGGAAAATTTAAGGGATAAAAGGGAAAGGAACACTCCCACAGAGAAAGTTGGGAGAGATTGAGTGTAAGATCTGGATGCACACGTCTCAGCAGGTTCTTAGCATCATTTTGTATAACCTCTTCTTCAAAAGTAAGTGAGAAAATTCAAGGTAATCAATGTAACTTACTAAAATGACACAGTTTAATTAGCATCACAGCTAGGCACAACCCAACACAACTGTGCTTTCCATGACAGCATGCACAAGATAGACTTGCAGAAGCAAAGAAAGAATAGGGGCCCATCAGTAATCAAATGGGAGGTTGCCTTCAAGACCAGAAATCTCTAAATTAGAGTGGGCAAGAAAATTACTGGGCTGTAAGAAAAAGACTTACATACTTAGTCTAAATATATATATACACACACATATATATAATCAGTAGTATGATAATATATGTATATTACTTATATTAAATATGAAGTAGACTGTAATAAATATTCAGATTTTTTTTTCTGCTGGTATAAAAACTTACAGATGATTATATCAGACTACAAGCACAATCTTCACAAAACCCTTAAAAAGGCAGTGGAGAGCCAGGTACAATGGCACACACCTGTAACACTAGCTACTCACGAGGTTGAGTTGAGAAGATTGTGAGTTCAAAGCCAGCCTTAGTAAGACCTTGTCTAAAAAAAACAAAAGCGGCGAAATAATAGAAGGGAGCAGATTTAGCACTCAGATAGAAACACACTCCAGTCCCAAGGCCAGCTCCTTTACCCATGTAAAAAGGAAATAACAGGATTTATAATTTAGGCTTATTCTGAGGAATGAGTAAAATACACAGGGTCCCAATGATACTGCCTTGCATACTGAGCTCTACGAGGACTTCCGGTAAACATTTCTGCCCATAAAGAAGAGTGAATGATCCTCCTTTCATTGACGTTACACAATGTACCCAAGAAGTCCATGAGCATCCAGCTGGCCAGAGCCAGGAAAACTCTGAGTACCCAACCAGCACCTAAGGGCCATGAGGAGAGATCACTCATTCTCCTCCCTGTTGGCAGAAGAGTGTGACATTGTGTAATGTTGCTGTTTTAACAAAAGCCAAGGGAGGAAGGAGTCAATATCCCTGGGTTCAAAGAGAGACCTGGTGCACATGTCCGGGCTTGTGCAAGGCAGCTCTATTACCTGCATCCTGCCTGATATTGCTGTTGCTGCTGCTGACTGGTAAGGTGAAAATGGTTGGTTTTCAAATCCTTTTGCGCAGAATTAGCACCCCCGGACTTAACAGAACTCCGGTTCCCCATACTTATCGAATCATGATCCCTGAGCTGTACACACCACCCCCAGGACCCCTATTAGTATATTCATCAGGGTCTGACCTGAAAACCCACTCACAGTCCCATCATAGTACCTGCTTGAGACAGAAAGAATTCCTTTGTGTTTCAAATCCAGAGAAGAGTCCCTGAAATCAACCTCAAATATTTCCAGTGTGGCATTTGTGCTAAAGGAAGCATCTAGTTGCTGGGCAGATGTTCCTAGTCACAAGAAAAGAAAGGAAGAGGCGGCAAATGAACATTCTATGTGTGGATTTAGTTCATAAATATGGCAGGGAGTAGAAAGCAAACAACAGCAGAGAGTTAGGACAGCCTTTCTCAAAAGCTAAGCCCAAGGAAAGCGTGAGAGGTCATCCGTAAGCCACGGTCCAAGGTGGTTGCCAGGGACCCCACCTGACAATGCTACCGTTTCCTCTCGTGTTCATTAAAGTGGTCTAGATACTAGGTTTTCCTTTGACACACAACTTCCAGCAGCTCCTAATCCAATCATCATACCTGTGGCCAGATACACAGGGTACTGGCTGGCTGGGCTCCATGTTTGGACAGCTGGCCTCTCAAGTTCCTTCAACTTCATGATCTGTTCTGAAGGTTTCAGAAAACATATATGGCCCTTGGCTCACTGAAAATAGAGACCAAAATCTTAGGGCCAGAGATCCAGGGAGCATCTGCAGACACAGGTATTGTCCCTCTTCTCCACAAGATGAAGTATTTCAATAAATGCAGAATGAGAAAAACCAGATCATCTGTGGAGTTAAGGACAGTTCATTTATTTATACATTTGCTAAAATTGAATTCTCTCAACTCCCAAGGTTTAATCACACTAGTTACCAAAGGCCTAATGGTAATAGCTATCAAATTAGCTAATTTCTCAGTGACTTTGCCTGATTCCCATGGCTTTAAATATTGTTTATGAGCCAATGAACCCCATATTTATGTTATTGACATACATTTGTCCTTGGGAGCACCAATTTCTATATTAAACTGCTAATTAAACATTTCTGCTTGTGATGCACATCTATAATCCTAGCATTCAAGGGGCTGAGGCATTAGGATCATAAATTCAGGCAAGCTTCAGTTACATATGTAGTAAGACCTTATCTTAAAAAAAATACACTCACAGATACAGAAAGATACCTAAGGTAGTCTAGCTACAACAGAATTTCCTGTCCCACTATGTCCCACCACAATCCTCTGTTCTTCATTCAGCTTTCTTCATTGTGATAAATGGTATTTATTCCTAACCAAGCTCTCAGCCCAGAAACCTGAGAATCACCCTCGGCCTCTCCTCCCATTTCTAATCCACCATTTCATCTCCCTGGCTTTAGTGTCCTTTTTCTACAGCCAATGCCACTAGCCTATTTGAAGGGACAATAGTTTCTCACCCACATTACTACAAAAGTCTCCAAATCATACTCTCCTTGCCACCCATGGCATCATCTAATTCATTTTCCACATCGAAGAGGCACTGAACCTCAAAAACAGGACATTGGCATTCCATCATGGAATAAGTGACCTAGCACATGGAGACTAAACCTCAGGCTTCAGCTCACTGCTACATCTTCCTGGTTTTCCTCCTAGGCATTGTACCCCAGCCACACAAGTCTTTTTTCATCTCATGGCCTCTGCCTACACCGGAACCTTTGAATAGCCTGCTTCCCATATGCTCTTCCTTCGCTCTATGCATAGCTAGCTTTTTATAAATCTTTCTGGGTGAGCATCCAATATCTTCAGAGGTGACCTGCCCAACCCCAAACAGTCTCACCTGTTCTCTTTCTAACAGTTTATTTATTTACAGCCACATTGTCAGTCTCTTCCGCTAATAGGTAAGCTTCAAAAAAGCCAGCATCATGTCTCACGTATTCTAACTGCTGCTCAAATCTATGATTAGTACAGAGATAGTGCTTGGTATCTCATGAATGAATGATCAGATGAATGTAAATACCCATTTCACTTTTGTTTTGTGTCATCTTTTAAATATTTATGTTTATTTCATGTGTATGAGTGTTTTGCCTGCATGTATGTCTGTGCACCACATGGGTACCTAATGCCTTCAGATCAGAGGTCAGAAGAGAGTGTTGGATACCCTGGAACAGGAGTTACACAGTTGTGTGCTACCATGTGGGTGTTGGGAACCCACCCCTAATCCTCTTGTAAGAATGGTATGCTGCTGCCCTACCCACAGAGCCATCTTTCCTTTCCTTCGGTGTGGGGCATGGTCTCACACAACCCAGACTAGCCTCAAACTATGTGACTGAGAATAATCTTGAAGTATTGATTCTCCTGCCCCTAATTCTCAAAAGCTGGGATTACAGGTGTGAACCACCACACCGCATTCATTTAACTCTGTGTCGACTTCTAATGTACATTCAGGGTCTCAAAAGGGCAAAAAGGAAAAAGGTGAAGGGGCGGGGGGTTAGAGCCTACTGTGATCTGCTTGAGCAAGCCAGTCAGGGCAGATCACCTACTAAAAACAGGAGATAATATGACTCAATCTCTACTGTTCTTTCCAGCTTGAAGAAAGCTTAAAGCTATCAGTTAAGCTAAGATTTTTCTGGGAACTTCTAAACACTTGAAGCTCTGCTTCTCTTGTCTTATGATCAGCAAACCATACCATTCCGTCACCAGTGCCGCCTGCTGGTCAGAGCCATCCGGTACAGAAAAGCAGCGATCACCAACAGCGCATTTGACAGGTACAACTCATTAGTTTCCCTCCAGAGTTCTATAAACTGTTCTCCCCATTCTGCACAGAAAACAACCGGCTAAGCCGCAATGTAAACCCCGTGCTTTCAACCACGATGTTGATTTAAGCAAAAATGCCATGACATGCTTAAACCACTGACTGAAGGAACGGGGAAAATGCGCTTTCCACACAGTTTGCTCTGAGGCATCAGTTTCTAAACAGCCCCCGCTAGGGTCAGAACGGCTGGGGTAGTGGACGGGTGGGATGGGGTCGGGGAACCACGACCTGGGCGCCAGCTACCCTTGGCAGTCCAGTCCCTAGGGAAAGGTCAACACAGCTTCTTGCCCGCCGACTGCCCTGTGAGGCACTCCACCACGGTCAGTTAGGAATGGCCAGGGCTCCGGGCCGGGCCAGGTCAGGGCCAGGGTGGAGGAGCAGGCGCGCGCAGCGCTTTTGGACCTTGGCGGGGCTGGGGATCCGGCGTGGCACGGGGAGCGGGACCGGGTCCAGTCGGAGGGGTTCGTACTGGGTGCTCCAGAGGCGCGGCGGCCCGGGCGGGGTCTCGGCGACTGGCGAGCTCCCCGTTGACATCCGCGGGAAGAGCGGTGCTCCGGGGCCCCGGACCCGCGGGGGAAACCCACCTGTGCCCAGCGCCCGGGTTATGGGTCATGTCCAAGCGAAGGGCTTTAGGGCGCATCGCACTGCAGACGGCGGCTGCCGAGGGCCAAAAGAACACTTGATTTGGCAGCGACCCGCTCCCTCCACTGGCTCCTGGAAGCTTGGTAAGGCGAATAAGCACCGACGGTGCAAAGGTTTCCCAGTAGGGTTATCCTCACTTGCCCTGTGATTGCACAGTTCTGGCGCCCAAGATCTAATCTATTCTAGTCTATTCTATTTGAGCCAGGCTCCATGGATAGCCTATGTATGGAAAACACTATTTCTATTTATTATGTAGTTAGTAAAGCTAAGGAAGACTGGGTCCTTAGCCCACGAGCTCTCTCTCGGTGTGATCCATTTAGCTAAAAAAGATAAAAAGCAATCAAGGCTGTGAAGCCCACCAGTAGCGGTGTCCACAAACTGATTAAGGGCTGTGTGTGGAAAGAGAGACGACTTGACTGTTGACCAGGGGCTTCATGGAAGATGTCAGGCACATTTCAGGCCCACGGCCATTACTCCTTGGAGCTGAAAGAGCACTAGGTGATATCAACAAAAAGGGGCAAAGTGGCTAGGCGTCCTGGCATTTTCCATCCCATAAATCAGAGACTGGGCAAGAATGGGTGCCAACAGATTGTGGAATACCATCTAATTATGCAGTTAAAAGGGAATTACTGAAATTTTTGGACCAGTGGCACAAGTGATGATTGCATTTTGCATCTGGGCAGTATGAATCCCCTTAGAGAGAGAAGAGCTGGAAGCAGAGATCCAATTATAAGAGGACTAGAACAGCCCAGGGACCAGGGAAGATTAATAGTGGTGAATGGAGGAAAGGCCCACCGGCTCTCCTGACTGGTAAAGGTTAGGAGTCAAGACTGCTGAGGCTTAGGGCAGTTCTCAAGCTCGGGCCGAAGGACCCTTTCACAGGGGTCATCTAAGGCCATCAGAAAACACAGATGTTTACAATGATTCATAACAGTAGCAACATTACAGTTATGAACCAGCAATGAAAATAGTTATGGTTGGGGGTCACCCCAACATGAACTGTATTATAGGGTCATAGCATCAGGAAGGTTGAGAACCACTGGTGTAGAGTCAGGGTGACTGTGGCAGGCACTCTTAAGAGCTAGAGATCTGGAGGAAGAGGAAAGAGAATATGAAGATATCACATATGCTTTTCAAGTTGAGGGAACTGCGGCAGGTGAAGATAACCAAGTAAGTTGATTCGAAAGTTCACTTGATTCATGAATTGTATGGTAACCCCTACCTGACTCACCTCTGAATTTGGGGTGCTCATTATCTGATGACAGATTTGGTAGTTCTGAGAGCAGGCTAAAACCCACATATGGCACAGATGTGCCAGGACCATTCTTGTTATACGCTAAGCATTTAAACAGACATTTTTGATGTCCTCGCACAGAAACAGGTAGATCGTGGTGGAGTCAGGGAATGAACAAGGTCAATGGCTGACTGAACCTTAGGGGCTGGGGGTGTGGATCAGCTGGTACAGCGCTGCTTACCCCATACACTTGGAACCCTGGTTTTATTTCCCAACACCATAGAAACCAGTTATGGTGGTGGCTACCTTGTAATCCCAGGACTCAGAAGGTAGAGGCAGAAGGATCAAAGTTCAAGTCCTCTTCAGCTACACAGCAAGTTCAAGGCCACCCGGACTACATGAGACACACTCTCTCTCAACACACACACACACACAACCTTGACCAATACCCTAAAATTAGGGAATAAAGCCGAAGTAGTAACCACACTGATGGAGTGCTACAAAGAAATCTCAAGTCATAAGATTCAACTACCAGCACCTACACTGCAGCTTCCAACTTTGTCTCTAGTCCCAAGTGTCCGATGCCATCTTCTGGTGGTACACAGACTTGTATATGCTTTCTTACAGGTCAGGTTTCCAAGTGAAATAGTTAGGAAAATGTTCTTTTAATCTCAGCCAGGGCTACATAGTAAGGCTCTGTCAAAAAGACAAAACCCTAAACACAGAAAGTTTGTTGGTTCACCTGAAAAAGCAGATGCATCGACACAGGGGACACTGTCACTGGGAAAACTCTGATGGGCAGTGTCCTCAGCTCATCTTTGGATGTCCCTCCTAACACACTATAATTTTATAAAACCCAGAGGTGATACTTAGAGCATTTCTTTTATTTGCTGGAGTTTCAAGGACGAACCACCATATTTTCCTTCTGCTAATTCTTAGCCTCCTTGAAGTTTTACAGACATGTGCTTGGATTGCCTTGGAGCCCATATTACCTGCTCTTCAGTGGTCACACCAGTGAGGTCTGCTTGCGATGGGCCTTACTGCTTCGTCCCTAAGACTGCAAACATGGTTACACTGTAGATTATTTAACGACCACCCTGATGACTGTTATCACTTCCTTATAAACTTCAATCTGATCGCTATACTTTTTAATCCTTTTTTAATTGTGTGTTTTGGTCACTAAACAGACAAGGTGAGCCTCCAACTCAGAGATCCACCTGCCTCTGGTCTCCATGTGCTGGGATTAAAAGCATGTGCCAGCACATCCAGCTTTTTGTTTTGTTTCATTATTTATTTATTTATTTAAATTTATTTATTATATACACAGTGTTCTGTCTGCACATATCCCTGCAGGCCAGAAGAGGGCACCAGATCTCATTACAGATGGTTGTGAGCCACCATGTGGGAACCGAACTCAGGGCCTGTGGAAGAACAAATGGTGCTCTTAACCTCTGAGCCATCTTTCCAGCCCTTGTTTCATTTTTTAAATGAGTGTTTACCTGAATGTCTTTGTACCATATGTAGTGTCCCTGGAAGACAGAAGATAGTGTGGGATCCCCTGGGACTGAGTTACAGACAGCTGTGAACCACCATATGGGTTCTGGGAATTGAACCCAGGTCCTCTGGAAGAACAGCCAGTACTCTTAAACATTAAGCCATCTTTCCCCCACTTTAAGTTCTTGAGACAGCATCTCACTATGTAGCCCTGGCCAGCCTAGAGCTCAAGAGATCTGCCTGCTTCTGCCTCCTGAGTGCTGGGATTAAAGTCATGTGACCAGTCACTATAGATCTGAGAACTTTCGCCTGTACCACTTCCAAACAAGACATCTAGAAGTCAGCGTTGGAGTAGTTCTCAGTAACGTTGCTTACATAGTCTTTGGTGATATCTGCATATAATTTTTATCTGGGGTTGACAAGGTATGCTTTAAAAAAAATTTAAGAAAATAGAGATGAATTATGATAGACTATCAAAACCATGGCTTTTTTCTAAGGCTGTCACGGGTGCTTGGATACATCCCTTAATCCACAATATAGGCAATGTAAATTTATTAAAAAGCTGTTTCAGAAATCTCACTTTGAAAGGAGGAATGCAGAAATGCCCCAGCCTTAGAGCAGTTCTCCCTCCCCCCCATTCCCATCATATACTTAAAACATATTACTTTCTTTTACAACCCAATTATTATTGAAGAGTTTAAATAAACAGTCTTACTATACAGTTCAGCATAGTCTCAAACTCACTATATAGCCTAGATCAGTCCTGAACTCATAGAGATCCTCCTGCCTCAGCCTCCAGAGTGCTGGGGTGAGAAGCATGCACCACGTGTCTTTTAAACCTAACAACTGTTAATTAAAAGGTTCAGGTTGTTTTGATTTTTATAGCCTTACTATGTACCCAGGCTGGCCTCAAACTTGCATAATCCTGCCTCAGCTGCCTACATTATGGGTGTGCTCCACAAACATGATTTTTAAAGGGAATACTCTTCCAAACTGGGAAGTCTGTCCTTCTTTGGCCCTTCACTTTCACTACCTGTGGTACAACCTGCAGCTCTCAAGCACCTGCAGAGCCCCAGTGGAACCGACTACTATCTTCTGACGCTTCCTTCCTAACCTGCCCTCCCGTCCCTCCGATCTCAGAGCCGGTAGGCGGCAGGCAGAGGGAAAACACAAAGATGAGCTCTCCCAGCAGTGACTAGTCCTGGGGAAATGAGGCACAGGAACCGCAGTACCGAGGAGCTTTATTAGGACTCCACTAAGGTTAACCCTCGAGGGATGAGGGAGTCCTAGTTAGAGAGCACAAAAGCCCATGAAGCCTCCTCAGATCTCATAGTGAACCACCGGCTCTGATTCTTTGGTAGGATCACCGCCTTTCTCCAGGTACAGGTTGTTGTAAGGGTACTGCTTCGGCCCCTAAGGAAGAAAACAAAAACCAAAAACCACACAGGTCAGCAAGATAAACAGCCAGCCAGCTAATACCTGACTACACCCTACTCTAGTTAATGATGATGCAGAGCAAATGGGTATACAGTAGCCTCTGGTCAGACCCAGCTGAGCTAAAGTGGCAGAAGCAATGCTCCTTGTCCCTGCTCGACCCACAGCAGAGAATGCCTAAATTGTAAGGGAAGTGGTGCCTGCCCTGCAAGTGAGGTGGGGAAGGGGGAATGTCCGAGCCAAAGCTTTCTAAATGAGACGATACATGCATCCATCCATCCTATTCTCTCTCGGGGTCGAGACAGACTCAATCTCCTGTAAGTCACTCAGCCTCTAATGGTTTCACCACTAAAGTGGCCTAGCAAATGAGGCGTGTAGGAGCAGCAGTGGGGGAAAGCACAGAGGAGACAGGGCTGGGACATGCTTTAGGAGCCACTGGCTTCACCAGCAAACACAGAGAACACCGCTCAAAGGGAGGAGAAAAGGGTGATGTGCTTACAGAGCCACACTGTTCCTCGCTCTTCTGAAGTGAGGTTAGTGCTCATCATAGCCCTACATGCTCTCAGCAGGGAGTCCCTGGGGCTTGGCAAGAAGGCTGGTGTCAGGACGCACGGCCGTCCCAGCTACCTTCAGGACATTATCTCTGTGGA
The DNA here is from genome assembly GCF_903995425.1 of Onychomys torridus. NCBI lineage: Eukaryota > Metazoa > Chordata > Mammalia > Rodentia > Cricetidae > Onychomys > Onychomys torridus. The sequence continues at coordinate 163,112,454 of NC_050443.1, forward strand.
GGGAGCACCGGGCAGCCATTGCCAACACTGCAGCTTCCCTGCCTGCTGCTCTCTTTCCAACACACCCCGGAGACTACTCCCAGATAAATCTTCCTGAGAACCTGGCCCTCGTCATGTCAGCCTTCTAGTCAAAACAAAAACGGCTCCCTGGTACTAGAGGCAGCCCAAGACTATCCCTGCATCCTATCCCCTGGCACAGTCTACATCTGGTACATAGTAGAGGTTGTATAAATATTTGCTCAGTTAATAGACCACTATGCCATCAAGTTCAAATCCTCAGATATGCATAAAAGCTGCTCAATGGAACTAATCAATTCACCTCACAGTGTTTTTTAGCATAGTGATCTTCAATTCTAAATGCATTTTATAACTACCTAGAGATGGTTGAAAATATCGATTCTAGGACCCTATTGTGGAGCCATAGAATTAGGACTTCTAAGGACCAGGCCTGAGGAATATGAATGTACTGTAGTTCTCTAGGAAACTCAGTCCCTAGCTGGTTATCTAGGAACTAGTTTTTCCCCCAAGACAGAGTTTCTCTGTGTAGTTTTGGTGCCTATCCTGGATCTCGCTCTGTATGTAGCCCAGGCTGGCCTCGAACTCACAGAGATCTGCCTGGCTCTGCCTCCTCAGTGCTGGGACTAAAGGCGTGCACCACCACCGCCCAGCTAGGAACTATTTTTTTAATGACCACTTTACATTTTTGAATATTTTAAGATGGCATCTACTTCTTGACTATCCAAGTATGTGGGCATGGCACTCTCGCCCTGGCACTCATGCAGAAGTCAGACAGAGGGCAACTCACAGGAGCCAATCCTCTCCCGTACCGACGGGGTCCCAGGGACTGAACTCAGGTCAACAGGGTCGACAGCAAGTGCCTTCCCCACTGAGCCTCTCACTAGCCTGACTTACCGTCCTTCCTCTCCTACTGTTCTGACCCCACCACCACCACCCAAACCCTCCTCTCCTGCTGTTCTGACCCCACCACCACCACCCAAACCCTCCTCTCCTGCTGTTCTGACCCCACCACCACCACCCAAACCCTCCTCTCCTGCTGTTCTGACCCCACCACCACCACCCACATCCTCCTCTCCTGCTGTTCTGACCCCCCACCCAAATCCTCTCTTTTAGCCTCTAGCGTCGACCCTACTCCCGCACAGCAACCCCTTCTACCCTGGACATTTACTTTAGGCATACACAGACAAACGACGCCAGGCTCTCACAACATGTTCAAACGATGCTCATTATGTCGTTTCTCTATAATTTCTTAAAACTTCCTCTAAGCTGGAAAGTGTACTTTCTATGTCCTCTGAATTCTTTGGAATATAACTGTCTATGCTTACCATGGACAGCTATTTACTCTGCAGATAGTGCCCTTCTTGTGTCCAGTACAGGATAAGGTTTCAGCTCTAGATTCTTTTTGACTCTGCCTTCAAAGGCCGTTCAGTAAATTGTAACTGGTAACTACCATCCTCAAATGGAAACTCTGAAGATTAGCTTCCACATTCTCCTCCACTATTTCAATTAGACTGGTCCACAAGGTAGAGGTAGATCAGTGCTCTGACGATTGTGTTGGGCTGCTTGATAAGGCCCTTCATTTTCCTATTTTCTAAAACTCTAGGAAGCCAAACTTGGTATTGGCTAGTTTCCTACTCCAGAGACTTCACTCTCTCAGGAAAGGAGGCAAAGCAAACATCCTTTGGGGAACACATAAAATACTCACCACAGGCTGGTAGGAGGGGAAAGTCTCCCCAACCCAGAACATGAAAACCATGAAAGCTATGAAGCCGAAGAGATGTTTACACATGACATCCCAAGAAACAGGTGTAGGGGATGTGTCCACACGATTCCTGATGTACATGTCTAGGTCCCAGTGCATCTGTGGCAGAAAGACATATAACTGTCACAAACTGCTCTTCCTGCAAAAGACAGGTGTGCTGGCTAGTCTTATGTCAACCTGACACAACCTGGAGTGGTCTGAAAGGAGAGACCCTCAATTGAGACAATGCCTCCATAAGACCCGGCTGTAAAGCATTTTATTAATTAGTGACTGATGGGGGAGGGCCCAGTCCATGGTGGGTGGGACCATCCTTGGGCTGGTGGTCCTGGTTTCTATAAGAAAGCAGGCTGAGCAAGCCAGTAAGCAGCGCCCCTCCGTGGCCTCTGCATGAGCTCCTGCCTCCAGGATCCTGCCTGCTTGAGATCCTGACTTCCTTCATTGATGAACAGTGCTATGGAAGTGTGAGCCAAATCAACCCTTTCCTTTCCAACTTGCTTTTTGGTCATGGTGTTTCATCATAGCAGTAGAAACCCTGAGACAAGAGGCAATCAAGAATGGCCAGAGCCTGATACAGGGTTTAACAGAACCATTCCACTTCCAGGGGCAATATTCTGAGAGCCAGGCCCAAGACCCACAGAGCCAGCAAAGCTGAATGCCAGCTTGATGAAAGGTAGCTCAGGCATGACACACACAACGCTCACAGTACACAGGACTCTGCATAGTCCTGTAAGGTCCACCCCTGTGCCATAGGTAGAATTGACTGCAGGTCTTGATCAAAGGTAGCTCAGGCATGACACACAACGCTCACATCACTAGACATTGTTTTTTGAGCAGAAAAGCTTAGCAAAAAAGTACGGTATGAACTAAAGAGAATCCCAGGAACACATAAGGAAACTGAGAGAAATGAAATGGGCATGGTTTTCTCACCGGTTCGCCCCAGTTCAACCTCAGTTCTGAGTGATCCCAATCATACCATGGATCCCTCTCCTGCTGTGAGCGGTCAGGGAGCTTCGGGTAGTCACCATACCTGAGAGACAGACAGCAAGAACTTCTGGAAAGGGCTGTGAGCAGTGGCTGACAATTCAGCACCCTCATCTCAAAGATGACAAACAAAGAGACATATATAACTACTTAAGGATAGAAGAACCTACCCCAAATCAAGATCTCAGGTTCTAGTACTAATAAAAGAACAAAAAAAAGTTCAGGGGCTGGAGAGATGGCTCAGAGGTTAAGAGCACTGACTGCTCTTCCAGAGGTCCTGAGTTCAATTCCCAGCACCCACATGGTGGCTCACAACCATCTGTAATGAGATCTGGTGCCCTCTTCTGTATACATAATAAATAGATAAATCTTTAAAAAAAAATAAATAAAAAAAAAAGAAGTTCAAACTATAGTTAGCGGTTATGTTAAATCCTGAAACAACATGGCCTTATCTTCTTTTACACAGAAAAGTCACACAACTCTATCATTAGGACTAAAAGGGAATTTTAGCAATCAAAAACAAAAAAAGGTACACATTTAAAAAGGCTCCCCCCTCCATAACTACTGTGTCCCCCTCCCCGCAGCTGAGGACCGAACCGGGGTCTTGTACTTGCTAGGCAATCGCTCTACCACTGAGCTAAATCCCCAACCCCTTAGCTTTTTTCAAGACAGGGTTTCTCTGTGTAGCTTTGGAGCCTATCCTACATCTCACTCCGTAGACCATGCTGATGACCTTGCACTCACAGAGTGCTGGGATTAAAGGCATGTGCCACCACCGCCCAGCTTAATTTCTTATTTATTCTGTTATTTTATTGTACGTTTAGTTTAATCTCAAAAATGTATTTATGTGTCTCTGGGTATGCCTGCGTATGCACACAAGGTGTGTGGGGTGGGGGTGGAATCACTGTATTTCTTAACCACAAGTTGATATACACCCTCATGCTTCAAACACCTCTCTGGAGGTCTTGCTTAGTTGGGTTCTCTCCCAATAAATCCAAGTTCCCCTTATACAGACTACTACCCTGTCCACAACACAGTAAGAAACACAGAAAATGATAGTAACCGTCAAAGAATGTCAAAGAAACTGACTGGGAAACAAGAACAAGAAATTCTAACACAGGAAGCGAGGGTGATGTTTAATTACTATACATTCACCGTGCTTCATGGATACAGGGACAGAAGGAACTAACACCAAATGGAGAATGAAGGCTGGCATTTAATTTGCTGAACAGTTGATGCGCTTTTCACATCTCTAACATCAAAATGGGGGGAGGGTGAAGGGGAGACAAATTTTTGAAGAGACATATACAAATACAGAGCACACCATCCGCGATTAAGGTTCTCAGGACAGGAGTGCAGCTCCAGCCTGGTCACGTGCCTAGATGACAGCACCTGAGCCCAGCAGATGCTCAACCTAAATGAAGTCCAGTACTCTGGATGGAGCCAAGGAAGAATTTTGCTATTCTGGAGTCCTCGAGGGAGCCATTAAAACCTCGGCTCCCTCATCTGAGGAAACAGCTTGAGCCAAGGAAAAAATTGAAGTCCTCTCGGCTGCAGCTGCTCACTCACCCACTCCCACCTCCCCCCACCAAGAAAAGCACCCACACCACAGACTCTGACGGGTCACAAGGTTCGAGAGAAAACGTCAGAGTCGTACCACCCAATCCAGCGGGCTTCATCTATCACTGCCCCTAAGGCGAGTAGACGACCCCCGCCCTCCCATCTCACCCCATGCCTTCATCCGGGTACGGCTCGTAGTCTTCCACGCGCATATTATACTTCTTGGCGGCCGCGGCCCGTTCTTCTGGAGTCCTAGGATACTGCCCCGGCAGCATGTCCTTGGTCATATGGAAGGCTGCACGCAGAGGGATGCGGGTCAGATGGACTCGGTTCTCTAGCCACCCAGAAGGCACTAATCCGCAATGACCGCAGAGGTCGGAGTTCCGCACTTGGCCGAACTGCGGCAACCCTCCATCCCCTTTCCTGGACTCCCTAATTCACCTGCCCCGCGCGCGGCCCGAACACCGCCGCCACTGCACCAAGGACGCCCCCTCCCGAAACCGCAAACGTCAGACACCCCCTCCCCACACCCGCGACTCGCGCGTTCTTGCGAACCTCTCCGTGCCTCCAGTGGCACCACGCCGCGGGCCGCCCTCCGCAGCCACCGCACTCCCAGGGCCGCAGCCCCGGCCGCCGCCATCTTCACCTTCTCCGCCGTTCGCCCTGCACATGCGCAAAGGCGAGTCACGGTGGCTGAGCTGGGCCAAACGCGACCGCTGAAGCCGGCGCAGAGGTCTCCAGGGTCAAGCTGGGCGGGTCTTACACGCGCCGTGGCTCCTAGGCGGTGAGCGGATGGCAAGAGGGAGAGAAAACAAGGCTTCTTCTTATTTGATGTTTCAAGTTACAGTGTTCCTTTTCGCCTTCAGCTGACTGAGGCGTCTCAGACAACTGACCAAAGTAGATTCGGCTTACTCTTTCCTGAGTTGCTTGTCTCTCCCACCCCCACCCCAACCCCCTCCCCATCGACGTTTCCACCTTCTGTCCTCACACGTAGTCGTTTCTCAAATTTAGCTCTGGGTTTTGTTTGATCCTTTCTCCAAATTGGTTGACCCCTTTCCTTAGATGCTCGGAGTCAGCTCCTTAGTCTCAATCTAAACGTCCCGGTTACCTCAACCCAACAAATACAAAGCCAAGCCTATTACCAGAGGCGGCTCTCTTGACACTGCCCCAAATCTCCCATTTGCCAGGAAAAACAGATTTCAAACCGAACGCAATTAACAAACTCTAACACGGTCGACTGGGAGACATGTTTGCATACTATTAAGTTTTCCTTTTACTTACACAAGTAGGGGGTGGATATTTTACATATGCACATATTTCTATCAGTTCTTAGGACAAAAATCCCTGGAATAGAATCCTTTCTTAATGTATACCAGAGCAGCAAACACAGACGTTTCTGTCGTCTTCAATGTGTAAATTTGGGGAGGATTACTACAGTGCATTTTGTCCCCTTGTAGAATTGCTAGACATCATCAGAATTAATTTGACAACATCTGCATTTAACTCATAGCAAGCCCTGATCTCATGTGGTTCAAGAAACAAAGTAGGTCTAATATCATTTATATACAAAGTTATTTATTCTTTTTATAAAGGAAATGATGTGTTTGGGTGCTTTGCCTCCATGTGTATCTGTGCACCACATTCACAAAGTGCTGGAGGAGGCCCAAGAGGGCACCAGACCCCCTGGAACTGGAGTTATAAGGGATCCAGACTTACAGTGGATTGTTGGCCCTCCTGCGGTGCTGGGAATTGAACACTGGTCCTGGGTCCTCGGTCATCTGGAAGAGCAGCCAATATTCTTGACCTCTGAGACATCTCTCCAGCCCCACAATATACTCTTTTAAAGAACACAACAAGCCTCAAATGATGGTGTATGCCTTTGGTAATGTCAACACTTGAGAAGTGAAGGCAGAAAAATCAGGAGTTCAAAGCCAACCTGAGCAACAAAAGGAGTTTAAAGCAAGTCTGGGCTATGTGAGACTCTATCTCAAAAAAAATAAAAAATAAAAAATAAAAATAAAAAAATGTGTATAATGATTTTTTTAATGTGCATTACAAAGGTGTGTAACCATCATTTTATCTAATCCCAAACTGTTTCATCACTCCCTCAACAAAATCTCCTACTAATTAGCATACAATATGTGGCCTTTATGTCTATCTTCTTTCACATAATGTGAATACATTGCAATCTGTATTAATATTTCATTTATTTGTATGTCTAAGTGATAGTCTGTTGTGTGGATATACAACACTTTATACACTTATCAATTATTGAACAATGGGTTGTTTCCACTTTGGGGCTATTGTGGATAATGCTACTGTAAATATTCCTGTACAATTTTTTCTGTGGGTTTACATAGTATATTTTCTTTCTTCCTTCCTTCTTTCCTGGCTCAGCCTTCCTGTTCCCAGAATTCTCTTCTCTGCTTGTCCCACCTATACTTCCTGCCTGGCTACTGGCCAATCAGCATTTTTATTTATCAACCAATCAGAGCAATACATTCAGAGCATAGAGAACATTCCACAGCCGATTTGTTTTGCTGGGGACTTTTGTATGTGTATTCATAAGGGATATTGATCTGCTTTTCTTTAGCTGTCTTTATCTCATTTTGATAGCTGGGTAATGCTGGCCTCAAAAATGAATTTGGAAGTCTTCCCTCCTCCTCTGTTCCTGAGGATTGTTGTTAATTCTCTTTTAAGTGTTTGGTAGGATTCATCAATGAATCCATATTGTTTTAGGCTTTTTTAGATGGTATTTAAAATTATTTCCTAATGTAGTTTTGATATGAGTCCATTTAGATTTTTCTATTTCTTTTTTAATCAGTTATTATAGTTTGTGTTTTTATAGGAATTCTTCAATTTCATCTAGATTCTCTATTTTTTTACATACACTTGTTGAGAGTACTTTATATATTCTTTTTATATTTATAAAGTCTGTTTTATGTTCCTGCATTCATTCCTGATTTTATTGATATGAACTGGCATGTCTGATTTATTTTTAATTTCCTTTTTTTTTTTTTTTTTTTTGCCGGAGCTGAGGATCGAACCCAGGGCCTTGCGCTTGCTAGGCAAGCGCTCTACCACTGAGCTAAATCCCCAACAAATCATAAAATTAGTAGCCCAAACACCACCAACTTATTATCTCACATTTTTCATGAGTATAAGTTCCAGTTAGTTGGGTCCACAGCTCAAGGGTCTCACTACTCTGAAATCAGAGTGTTCCCCATGTCATTTGAGGCTCTGTGTATAAGCATGAAAGTTATTGGCAGAATTCAACTACTTGAATTTATAAGACTATGTTCCCCACTTTTTTGTTAGTCTTCCTCAGCTTGTAAACAATTCACCTATCGCCGGGCAGCAGTGGCACAAGCCTTTAATCCCAGCACTTAGTAGGCAGAGGCAGGCAGATCTCTGTGAGTTCAAGGCCAGCCTGGTCTACAGAGTGAGATGCAGGACAGCCAGGGGTGTTACACAAACAAAACAAACAGAACACAGACTCACCTCTCATTCTCTGACACGTGGCATATATGTTCCTTCAAGGCAAACCAGACAGCATGTGCTTTGGTTTCAAATCTCCAAGACTTCTATTTCTGACCCATAAGCCTAGATTTAAAGGGCTAGAGAGATGATGTCAGCCCTACTCAAGATAGGTCTCCATTTTGATGACCTTGAAATTGACTGGTTAGGGACTGTGTCTTTGCCATATCATGTGACCTAATTACAGGAGCACTACCCTGTCATGTTCACAAGTCTTGCTGTCATTTAAGGAGAGACTTAAATAGGACATATACACCATGGGGCGCAAATCTAGAACTATCTAGTAAGCAAGCAAAGCAATTGATGTGGTCTTTTATAACCAGTGTATATTGTTTTAAAAATGTGGATGTCTGTGGTTGAATAACATTGGTCTCATTGCAAGAATAGATTTAAATAGGAGAAACGGTTACATATGCAGAAAATTCAAGTGATACTAAATTAAAGAATTCTTCCCTTGGTTTTATTTTACTTTTTTTAAAAAAGGAGATGGCAGCTTGCCATGTTGCCTGGGCTGTCTCTGAACTTTTGAACCTTCCAGCTTCAGCCTCTGGAGTAGCTGGAACTATAAGTCCTTGTTCTTCCCTTGGTTCTGAACGAATTCAGCTTGCTATTTATCATACGCCTAAGGTTTTAGGATAGCTTTACCCAAGATCTATGTGATCATTGATTTTTCTGATTCTGTAAAAGTGGGTCTAATGTTGGCTGCTCTCTGCATCCATGAGAGCAAAGTTTAAAGCTTAATTACATTTGCCGCCTTCCTTGCCTCTGTAGGCTTGAGCATGCCGAGGCAGCAATATTTTGTTAGTCTCATTAATATTTTTAATATTTTGTTAATTATTTGTTAGTACCTTTTCTGAGGGACGAATTGGCCAAGAGTGGAGCCTAGACTGTAGTGCTGCAGGTCACCGTAGGAGGCGCTCGGCCCCACCTTCTTAAAGGGTCTGGACCGGTTTCTCTTGCGGTTCATCTCTATGGTGTCCGTTGTGGCTGCTTCCGGAAAGGGCGGGGCTTCTGCTTCCGGTGGGGCCGTCTCTAGAGCAGAGATGGCGGCGACAGCGGCCGAAGATGCGGCCTCTGGCTCTGGAGAGCCCCGGGAAGAGGCGGAAGCTCCGGGCCCCGCCTGGGATGAGTCACAGCTACGAAGTTACAGCTTTCCGACCCGGCCCATCCCACGTCTGAGCCAGAGTGACCCTCGGGCGGAAGAGCTCATCGAAAATGAGGTGGGGGGCGGGGCTGCTGCTGAAGGGGTGGAGGAAGGGACCTAGTCACGGGGAGAGGTGGGAAACTGACCCGGTTGTGGACTGAGACTTATGGGGCGGGAAGGAGAGGTGATGGTATGTCAGGAGTGCTGGGCAGGAGAAGTGTTGTGATACCGTCGAGAAGAAATCATTAGCTCCTTGGAATTACTTCATTGATTTTTCTGATGTTTTTGCTCAGGAGCCTGTGGTGCTGACCGACACAAACCTTGTGTATCCTGCTTTGAAGTGGGACCTAGAATACCTGCAAGAGAATATTGGCAACGGAGATTTCTCGGTGTACAGTGCCAGCACCCATAAGTTCTTATACTATGATGAAAAGAAGATGGCTAACTTCCAGAACTTTAAGCCGAGGTCCAACAGGGAGGAAATTAAATTTCATGAGTTTGTTGAGAAACTGCAGGACATACAGCAGCGTGGGGGAGAAGAGCGGTAAGTTGCCCCGTGAGTAGAATTAGGGGATCCATTCCTCGTGCTTGTTTGAAGGTGTGGTGGAATTGGGTGGGAAGAGATTGGCATCGCCAGCATCTGGGTTCCGTTACTGACCGGGTGGATATTCTGCTCTACTATCCTGTAAGGGCTTTGAGTTCTTGGTGGTTCTTTGTAGAAGCGTGAGGGATGAGAATAACATTAGCCTTAAGCTGTGACTCTAATTTCTTACCTTAGGTAGTGAGATTGACAGTTACCTTGCAGGGTCAGACAGAGGAAAGGCGGGCTTGAATGTGTCTAGGCAGAAAGTTTTAGCAAGGCATACATCCTGTTTTAAGTAAGAAGTCAGTGTATGGGTGTTGGTTTTTTCTTCCGGGTTTTGATTTGGTTCCAGGGGGTGGGGCAGGGTCTTACTCTATAACTGGCTGTCCTGGAACTTGCCATATAGACCAGGCCGGCCTCAAACTCAGTAAGATCCTTCTGCCTCTGCCTCGAATGTTGGGATTAAAGGCGTGTAGGAGTGTTTGCCTGTATGTATGTCTTGTGCACTGTGTATATTCAGTGCCCATGGAGGCCAGAAGAAGGCACCTCTGCAAGTGGAGTTACAGACTGTTGTGAACTGTCATGTGGGTCCTGGGAACTGAACTCTGGTCCTCTCTGTGGGGGCTCTTACCTGCTGAGCCTAGTCTCCAGCCCCTTCTGACTTTATTTTTTTCTTTATTTATTTTTATGTATGCAGAGTGTTCTGCATGTACATCTGCATGCCAGAAGAGGGCATCAGATCCTATTATAGATGATTGTGAGCCACCATGTAGTTACTGGGAATTGAACTCAGTGCTCTTAACTGCTGAGCAATCTCTCCAGCCCCACTTATGAGTTTTAAAACAGACACACACACACACACACACACACACACACACACACACACACACAGAGAGAGAGAGAGAGAGAGAGAGAGAGAGAGAGAGAGAGAGAGACAGACAATAATTGCTTGTTGGATTTAGCCCTGACGTTGACAGTTTGCAGTCTTGGTTCTAGAATACTATCTGGAGACAGCTCGTGCAGAAAAGTGAAGTAGTTTGTTATGATTTGGGGTTAAGGGATTTCAGGATCCTTTAGCTTTGGGACGATCAGAACAGATTGCTTATTGTGTACCGGTGACCAAAAATCACTTGGGAGAGTGATTCTTCTCTTTGTTTTTATCTCCACTTCTGAGGACAGTCCAGTTATATAGGTTCCAGTCAGTCTCACATTGTGAAATTGTCCCTGGAGAATCGCTTTTGCTGGGAACTTAATAGTGAATGACTGTTGTGCATTGGAATGACAATGTCTGGAGTCTCCTCTCTTGATTCTCTTTCTGACTTCCTGTCAGCAGTATGTCCCTACGTGAATGGATTTTAAATGTCCGGGCCAGTGAGGTGGTTCGGTGGGTAGGGTGCTGAGTCCCGAGCCACTAACTTGAGTCTCTTCCCAGGAGCAGCATGGTCGAAGAAGAGAGCCAGTTCTCACCAATTGTCCCCACGCATGCTCTGAGGTCGTTGAGCTTTTATTATTCAGTTGTCATAGGAGAATTGTTTCTATTCACTTCTGCAAGCGTCTCTAACTCTTTTTGTTTTGTTTTGTAAATATGTACGTTATAGCCAGGCATGGTGAGACATGCCTGTAATCACAGAACTCGAGAGGTAGAGGCAGAAAAATCAAGAATTCAGGGCCAGCCTCTGTTATTGTAAGAGAGTTTTGAAGGTTCCTTGTAGCTAGTTTTTCCAAGTTACTGAGATTCCTAGTTCATTTTGTCATAACTGTTAGGATTTAAAGCAGTGACGTCCCTTATTTTTTCACTCTCATATGTGTTTGTCTAGGGTCACATCATCTTGTTGATTCTTGGACACAATTGTCCCAGTAGTTACAATCTGGAATTGCAGTTGGATGTAGTAAAGGGAAAAACAGGGTAACGTGGACTGTTTATTAAAATTATATTTGGGACACAAGTCCCTCTGTGGACATTTGATTGGTCAAAGAAAGTTAAATAAGACTGTCTTACGTGGGCACCAAAGAGTTAACTTTCCACAAGGAGGGACTGGTGGTATGAACAGTGTTAGAACCAGTCACAGCGGTCATCAAGGGCCAAGGGAGCTGTGTCAGATCTTAAGAGTCTGAAAGAAGGCAGATTCATCCTAGACTGTGTGGTAGGCTTCCAAGAAACTAAATTGTATGAAATTTCTCTGTATATGCACATTCTTAAATGAGGCCTTTAATTCTTAGGTAATATGTACTGTGACCCAGAAGGTTAAGAATCTCATCTTTAAGAGCTTGTTGTGGAGCAGGGCTCAGACAGGGGGAAAGAACTCAGCTGTGAACCATGTTGAAGTCCTGCATGACTACAGCTGTTCTCTGTTGGGGATGTAGTAACAGATTTGAGTTTCCAAACAGAGAGGTCCTACCAAGGACTGATCTCACTGGTGGAATTTTTTTCTTGGGGATATAGGTTGTATCTGCAGCAAACGCTCAATGACACCGTGGGGAGGAAGATTGTCATGGACTTCTTGGGTTTTAACTGGAACTGGATTAATAAGCAACAGGGAAAACGTGGCTGGGGGCAACTGACCTCTAACCTGCTGCTCATTGGCATGGAAGGTAAGAAATGCTTCTGAAAGCATGGCTTTGCATCATGCAAACCTGATTTCTAACCCTGTCTCCTCCACTTACTTGCTCCATGACTTTGAACAAGTCACTGAACTTTTTAGTGGTGCAGCTCCCTCATCTGCTGAGGAACAAGATAGATCTTATAAATGGCTACCAAGATTAAATGAGATAATGCATATTTTAAGTCTCTTGGGTAGTGTCATGCAGTCTTTTGTTTGTTTTTTGTTTTTTGTTTTTCTTTTTTCAGAGCTGAGGATCGAACCCAGGGCCTTGCACTTGCTAGGCAAGCGCTCTACCACTGAGCTAAATCCCCAACCCCGGTTTTTGTTGTTGCTGGTTTTTTTTTTTTTTTTTCCTGAGACAGCGTTTCTCTGAGTGCCTTTAATCCCAGCACTCAGAGGCAGAGGCAGGTGAATCTCTGAGTTCCAGGCCAGCCTGGTCAACAGAGTAAGTTCCAGGACAGCCACGGTGGAGAAACCCTGTCTTAGGGGGAAAAAGAAGTTCTTTTCCTTTCTCAGTTGCTGTGTGAGCACAGACACTGAGATAGTGAGGTCTCCTTGAAATGTTACTGCACTCCATTGCATTTCAATACACTGAAGGGATTGTATTCCTGTAATAGGAAACTTTCTTTTTTTCTTTCTTTCTTTTTTTTTTTTTTTTAGGTTTATTTATGTCTTATGTATACAATGTTCTGAAACCTTTTTTCTTAAAAGACAGCATCTCACTGTATAGCTCTGTCTGTCCTGGAACTCACTCTGTAGACCAGGCTAGCCTGGAACTCACAGAGATCCACCTGCTTCTGCCTCCTGAGTGCTGGGATTACAGGCATGTGCTACCGTGCCTGGCAGAAACTATTCTAATATGGTAAAACTTTATCTCTTAAACATATATTTATGGGGTTCAAATGGAAAGGACATAATGGGCTTTAGCCACCAGTCTTCTCCCTACTTCCAGTTTCTCAGGCCCTCTCTTAAAGGCACTTCATGGCATACTAGTTTGTGTATCTTGCTGGGAATTTACTTACACCTAAGTAAATATGTAAATGTGTTCTGAGTTTTTTAATGGTCTGTAAAATTTTAATTTTATGTGTATAAATGTTTTGCCTGCATGCATGTATGTGTATGTATATGCACCATCTGTGTGCACGGTGCAGGTGAACATCAGAAAGGGGCAGTGGATACCCTCGAACGGAGTTAGGATGGTAGTAAGCCATCCTGGGGTGCTAGGAGTCCAACCCTGGTCCCCACCGAAGCAGCAGGTGCTCCAACCCACCAAGCCAGCTCTCTAGCCTCTTAGTTTTTGATTGAGTACAAAGAAGTGTCTAAGTGCTGGTCAGGAGAAGGAACACTACTTGCAGGCAGTATTATTACTTTTCTTTTCCAGCACCAGCTCAGTGCTAGGCCATCAAGAGCTGTGTAATAAGTGGTGAGTGGCCTTCCATGACTAAAGAAACACAATAAGTATGTGATACCATGGACCTCATTGAGCGCCTCGGCCTCCTTTTGTTGGTATTCTCTTAGGTTTGGATGGTTGATAACATAGTAAATAGGTTTCCCACAATGCAGCTTATGAATTGATAACTTATCTCTGAAACCAAGTTTTGGCTCTTTAGAAAGAAGATAGTTCTGGTTTCCTTGATTCTGGGTTAATCCCATTGCTTTCCTTTCTTGTGGCCAGATGCAGGGAAGCAGCTGCCTCTGGTGGAGATGTGAGGGCTCTTTTGTTTGAGGATGCACTTGGACTGTCAGCACTAGGAATACAGCTGTTTTGGCATACTTGGCTAGCATACAGGATGTTTTGTTTTGTTTGTGACAAGGTTTCACTACATACCCCAGGTTGTCTATGAACTTAACTATGTAGCTCAGGGTAGCCTCACACAGCAGTCCTGCCCCACCTCCCTAGTGCTAGGGTTACAGGTATGTACCACCATGTTCATCTGGGAATGTTTTCTAAACTCAGAGATTATATAGAATATACAGATGTGACCTTGGGTATACAGGAATAGATGGAACGTTCATTATGGCGGAACTAATTCATGGTAACAACATATGTATGTGTGTATATGTATTTAAGCTTGTGGTGCTGGGAATTGAACATAGGCCCTGTGCTTGCTGGGCAAATGCTGTACCACTGAGCTGTCCCAGCCGTTTAAAAAACATTTTCCCTAAATGGTCCATGCTGGCCTTGAAATTATGACCCTCCTGCTTTAGACTCTTAAGTAGCTGGACTTACAAGCCTGCACTACAAGGCTTTGCCAAGGTGGCATTCTAAGCAATGTCTCTTAAATTCTACGACCCTTTCTTCAGTAACTTAGTAATCGTTCTCTCATTGAGTCAGTAGCCTCTGAGCCCCAGTGTTGTTCTGAGCGATGCTGTATCCCATAGGTGTGGTGAAGTGAGAGCAGCATCGAGCGTCTTTGGGCTCCAGAAGAGCTCCCCGAAGAAAGCACACATTCCTAGAACCAAAGTGAGTAGTTAGCACCAGAGTAGACTGTGTGCTGTTGGTACCAGTCACAGCAGTCATCTCTCACTGTTACTGCCAGCTAAGGGCATTAGCCACCATTGAGGACAGTGTGCTAGCTGATGCCTTACCCAGTGATGCTTGCTAGAGTTGACTGCTCAAAATGTAACACCTGATTTAATAAGAGTTGTAATGGCAATTTCCTGATCCTGTTTTACATTTAATTTAACTTTTAGCAGGGGGGCAGCTAGACTTCACTCCAGCACTAGGCTCTGTTTGCATTTCAGCTGTGTGGTAGAGCCACTGACTACCTCAGCTAAGAAGATGTCTGTTTTCTTACAGGAAATGTGACGCCTGCTCACTATGATGAGCAACAGAACTTCTTTGCCCAGATAAAAGGCCACAAGCGTTGCATCTTATTCCCTCCAGATCAGTTTGAGTGCCTCTATCCATACCCTGTCCATCATCCCTGTGACAGGCAGAGCCAGGTGAGCTTCTCTGCTCTGAAGAGGATGTAGAGCTCTAGGTTCTAAGGGTGCCTTTGAGACCAGAGGCTGGAATACTGTTGCTCTTCCCTTTGCGGGTATGGCAGGTTGGCATTACTGCCCAGTCTTGCCTTACAAACAAGTCCAGAGAATCATTTCACAGTGTAGCCCGCATGTTCCAGGCTCCTGTGATGATTCCCAGATATTTGTAAGTATAAACAGAGCTAATTATTGGGGGGCAAGCTCCATCATTAATGTTGGTGAACTCAGATCACCTAATTATTTTTTGACTCAGTTTCATCAAAATATTAATGCCTCCACTGACTTTAATAATTGTTTTCTTTTATCATGTATGCTACTTCTTTTTGATAGGGAGATAGGTAAATAAAATATTTTCTGTGTATGAGTGTTTTGCTTGCATGTATGTGTGTGCACCATGTGCATGTCTGGTGCCTGTGGAGGTCAAAAGAGGACATTGGATCCTCTGGAACTGGAGTTCCAGATGGTTTGTGAGGCTACCACGTATGTGCTGGGAACCAAATCTGGGTCCTCTGCAAAAGCAGCAAGTGCTCTTAACTGCTGAGCTCTCTCTCCAGCTCCCGACATCCTCTTCTTGAGGAGAAAGATGCCTTACTACTTCATGTAGTAGTGAGTCTTCTGGTTAGGATTTGTTTGGGAGAAAATATTTGGAAAGGTTTGGGTGATAGGTGAATCCTAACTCCTCATATCCTAAGGCTTTTGAGGAGCTTTTCAGAGCTCAGGAGCACTGAAGTATAGAATTAATTATCATGTAACAGATGAGCATGGACTTCCTTAAGTTGTTCTCTGAGAGGGGCAGTTAATATCCATTGTATCTCCTGGATACAAACTCTGAAATCATGTTGTAAGTCTCTCTTTTTTAAAGCTGCCACAGCAAGCAATCACTGGACTGATCTTTTTCTTTTTCTTGACCCTTAGGTGGACTTTGACAATCCTGACTACGAGAGTTTCCCCAATTTCCGGAATGTGGTTGGTTATGAAACAGTGGTGGGCCCTGGTGATGTTCTGTACATCCCAATGTACTGGTGAGAAGGCTAGGGATGGGGCCTCTTGGGAATACTTTCTTTCCTGTTCCCAGAAAGCTTTATTTGTGTCCGTTCTCAGTTGTGGCAGGATTAGCCTACAGGAAGATTAGCATGTCCAGACATGAGCATACTAAGCATAGAGGACCACTCTATCTCTTAAGAAAGGAAGGCAATTGCTCAAGTCCAGAGAAATCTATACTCCCTATATCCACCTCTTCAATATTTGGAGACTGAACGCCACAGCCTCTGTGTGTCTTACAGGATGAGCATAAAGTTCCTGTCTTCACTGTTTCCCTTAGCTGTACTATAGTAGTTTTCCATCCTTGTCTCTGGAAAGTAAACAGGAGCCTCTTTTTTTTTTCTTTTCTTTTTAATAGGTGGCACCACATAGAGTCATTACTAAATGGGGGAATTACCATCACTGTGAACTTCTGGTATAAGGTGAATATAGTGGGGTTTTGTTGTTGTTACTGATATGCATACACAGACATTTATTTGTGTCTGTATCCATATGGAACTGGAACTGGGCCTGGGGTGAAGTAGGCATAGTGTAGTGAGTAGCCTTGGCTGGGATGGGGTTGTTTGTTGGTTATGCCTGGAAGTGATTTGCAGGGAGATAAAGAGGAGTAAATTGAACTATTTTTTTTAGAAGAGAATATGGTACTAGAGCTGAAAGCCTGTGTTAAAGGTATTTCCTGAGCTACTGCTTCCTTTGTAGGGGGCTCCTACCCCTAAGAGAATTGAATATCCTCTCAAAGCTCATCAGAAAGTAGCCATCATGAGAAACATCGAGAAGATGCTTGGAGAGGCCTTGGGGAATCCACAGGAGGTAAGGGTTGGTGACATTCTCTGGAGGTCCCCTTGTTGCAGTAGCTGCTGGCCTCTTCGTTGACTTTATTTGTATATTGAGGAAATCTTGTTTTCTGATGAGAGCTGGGCATGACTGGCGGACCCATTAGAATGCGTTCCATGCTAGTAGTAATGTCTGCCTTGGGGCATATGTGCCATCTGGGGACCCCCGAGAGGATTTTTCTGGAATGGGACGTGTGTAATAAAGCAGCTCCTTGTGCTCTCCCAGATGGGCCAGGCTGTTCTAGGTAGTGTTGAGTCCGGCTTCTCACCTAGGTATATCACTGGTCCATCGGGTAAAAGGAGGAGGTTTGAGTTTTAGCTGCCTCACCTCCTCCCAGTGCTTAGCCTCAACACCAGAGACGCTTATAGGCTGGAGAGCACCAAGACTGATGCAGGTGGCCTTTTGTTAGAACAGAGAAGCATTTGAAGTTCTTGAGGTGCATCAGGGAAACGTGCAAACACACTTCCAGGTATTTGGGGTTATTGGCTCCTCAGACCATCTTCTGTCTGATGGGTGTTGCTTATCCAAGGGGTATTGTAAAAGGGGAGGAAAAATCAAATGGACCTCCAAAGGGTCATGCCCTAGAATAGAATACTAAGTTGATAGTCAGGAAACTTGATTAGAACATTTACAAGGTCCAGTGATCACTTGTCCTTGTCCATGGCATACTTAGTTCTCCTCCAGAATCAGGAGACAGGCGGTTCTGATGGGCTCCTCGTGTCTCTTTACAGGTGGGGCCTTTGTTGAACACCATGATTAAAGGCCGTTACAACTAACCTGCAGAGGTCAAGGCCTCCTGCCGGGGGACCGCTAGCTCGTCCACATGCTTCGTTGATGAGGACAGGACACTCCAAGCACTAGTATTGCACGCTGCACTTAATGGACTGGACTCTTGCCATGGCCCTGGAGGCAGGTGTCTGGGGCGAGGCAGGGTAGCTGGCTCCACTCCCATTTGGAAGGATTTCTCACACTTGCCTCTTGAGCCCCAGAACCTTCCCCTCTTCGCCCCCCCCCCAAAGTCCTGCATCAGTGTGTGGGGTCCCAGCTTTTGGTTGTCATCATGTCTGTGTTAGTCTGTCAACCTCAGGGTGTGTGTGTGTGTGTACATGTGTTCATAAGCCTGTGTATACACACACATGCATGTATCTGTACCTTGTTCCTCTTCCTGGGTCAGGATATCACTTCTGGCTCTCAGCTCCTGTCTCCTGAAGCCTCAGTGCCTCAGCCTGAGAGGGGAG
The DNA here is from genome assembly GCF_903995425.1 of Onychomys torridus. Classification (NCBI taxonomy): domain Eukaryota; kingdom Metazoa; phylum Chordata; class Mammalia; order Rodentia; family Cricetidae; genus Onychomys; species Onychomys torridus. The sequence goes on from NC_050443.1 coordinate 163,130,740, forward strand.
AGGCTCCTATATCCCTACTACATTTGGGTGTGGTGCCAGAATCAATCTGCTCATCAGTCTGCCTCTGCCAGTTTTTGTAGCATAGTCAGGCTGCAGGCCAGTTAGCAAGAGCTGCTGGGTCCCTAATGGGGACCTTGAGAAGGAGCCTTGTCTTTGGGAGCCTAGATAGCCTTCTAGTGGAAGAGGATTAGATAGGGTTCCGGTTGAGAACTACAAACTCAAGCCATACATAGGAGGAAACCTTGGGAACCTAAGATCGGGATTGTGCGTATGTTCCAAATTACAGACACGCGCAGCTGTTCTCTTTCAGTACCAGCTCTTGCCCCTTTGCTAGGCACTGAGGGAGTTCTCCTAGCTCTGACTTCTTTGGGCTCCAGGGGTATGAACTTCTGCATGTGTGTGTACACATATGCACACTTGTGTGTGTGTGTGTGTGTGTGTGTGTGTGTGTGTGTGTGTGTGTGTGTTCGTTCACACTTGCCATCCCTCTTGCTTACCAAGGTTCTCTACTGCTTACTTTGTCCAATGTGACAGTACAGTGTGAACTCCAGATACTGCCTGACTTAGCCTCTAGCTTTTGAACTCGGATTTTAGCCATCCTTTCTTGGTCAGATCTCACTGCAGTCTACCTAAAGCTGACTGGCTTGAGCCTCCAAGTCCTCTCTTTCCCTGTCCAGGCCACATCCCCTGCACCTGCTGAGTTTCCTGGCTGAGTAGATGAAATGGGATCAGACTTAGGCAGCTAACTCAGTACCTTTCATCCTCCTCAGGGCAAGGGCAAAAGTGTCCTCTTGCCTCTTGGAGCCAGCACCTCTGCCAGACCCAATATAACATCGTATGACAGCTAGTGTAGGATGACTGGTGGGGCATGGAGGTAGAATTCACTTTTCTGTTGGTAGCTATTTATGGGAACCCTCCTCAGGGCTGCAGCTTATACCTGGGCAGCTCAGTGTTACACAACAGCGTGCCATCGTTCACATTTGCTCAGAGGGAATGGGCCCTGCAGTTTGGCAGAATGGTGGCCCTATGTCCACTTACCTCGAGTCCCTTCTCCTTCGTCTTTTTCTCTAAAGTCTAAGTGGGAAGTCTAGCTTTATTCCCTTCTTTCCCACTTTTTTACTCCCATCCCCGAGTTTGACCTCCAGTGTCTGAGCTGTGGCTCTTAGCCATGAAGCTCAGCTTACAGTGCCCCATGGACTGAGAAGATACATGCATATGCCTGTGCATACTTGTGTATGTATTTGGGGGAGGGTCTTTAGTCCCCCATTCTGGGGGCTTTGATGCAATGTGGGTGTATAGACCTGGAACCTTCTCAAGTATAGCTCTTCAAGTACAGCCAATGCTAGGCAATGTGACTGTAGTAAGCAGCTCCATGGCCTCCATCGCTTTGGGGAACAAGGAGTGCAGCAGGAGGGCAGGGCAGGGCAGGCTCTTGTTTTCATTCTCAGCAGGTCTGCCTTCCTGCCTCTGCCCTTAAAGCTGTTGGCATGTGCAGGAGGGAATCCTTCATGGTATCGTGCCTCATACAGGTCTGATCTAGGGTGGCTGGGGGCAAGGAGAGAGAAGGTAAACTTTGGGACTGTGGCAGGATTGATGCTGGTATGATGTAATAGCTACCTGATCTTAGACACCTGGTGTGTGCCTGTGGCCTTTAGCTCTGTCCCCCACAATCCTGCACGGTAGCGTCTCCCTTCTTAGATGAAGAAACGGCTCAGAGAGTGGATGGAGAGTGACAGGTCAGACCTAGTCTGTTTGGCTGGAAATCCACCCTACCCCTGCTCCTCCTTCATTTCTTCTGAACCTTTCCTCAGTCTTGTTCCTAGTCAGGGTGCAAGCAGGCTCAGGCAAGAGGGTGTGGAAGGGTGAAAGCCTTTGGAGGCTCCAGCTGGAGACATGGAAGCTGGAAAGCCATCTTAACAAGTGGGGGAGGCAAGAAGTGACTGTAGAGGAGTGAGATCTGCTGGGGAGAGGGGTTCTATGTACCCTGGAATGTAGGTCCCATAGCTCCTCTCAGCATGCCTCTGCTTCAGAGTTGAAGTCGTTCTAGATCACGGATTCATGTTCCGCTGTGTCTCTTCCTCCTGGAGATGAGATGCATGTTCTTCTCTCACCTAGGTTAATGCTGTTTAGGCTCCCATTCTGCTTGAGCAGAGGAAACATTGCTGCTGCAGTGTTTACCCATTCTAACCAGCAGCATGGGAGTTGGATGTGCCAAGGAAGGTGGAGACTTGGGCTTGTCTAGGGGTCAGCCATGTTGCAAGATCCCATTTTTATACCAGCACTACAGTGAAAACTACTGTTTTGTGAAGTCAAATATTTGCTGGGGGGTTGGAGTTATGGGGTGGAGGAGGGGCTGTTCTGGGCATCAGTTGAGCAGATGCCCAGGATGCCTGGGGGAGACCAGCTTCCCCTACAAATCAGAGCTCTAAATTACAAGGTTTTTACCAACGCGAACAGTTGGGGGAAGTCGTCTGCTCTCATTTGCGTAATGGTTTCTGTCACTGGTGATTAGACACAGGATGAAGGAAAAGAAATTTGACAATTAGGAATGAGCCATCATTAATCTGAATCTGTTAGGAGACAGAGTGGGGAAGGATCCTTACTAGTGGGCCAGCCCAGGATGGGGAGACACTCCCTATCTCTGACCCACAGAATCTTCTGGGCCAAGTACCCTTTTGGAGTTCCCACAAGTGTAGGTGGAGCTTGCATGCCTTCATAGGCTAGGAGTCCAATCCCAGCCTGAGATGGATTTAGAAACAGACATCGTTCTGCATGAGCCAACAAAGTTAAAGATAGATGAGTAAGTGTATTAAATACAAGCCCTAGGGCAAAGACTAACAGTAGTGTAGTTTTGATGTGTGCTTACTGTTATGGGAATTATTTCTGTAATAGTCAACATTGTTGGTCTCCCAACTGTGACCAACACTTCCGGTTGTGCAGGACACCTCCTCTTTGACAAACCCTAGGAACGTCTGGGAATTGGAAAGGAAACCATCTGAAAGTACAGAGCTGAGATCTGGGCAAGGTGGGCACTGTTGGAGGAAGAGGATGGGTTCAGCATGGGCTCCCGGGAAGATACTTACCCTTCCAGCCGCTCAGCAGCGTTGACTTACTCTGGATCAGTACATCTGTGGCTATGGGGACATCGAGGTTCCTGCCTCCAAGACTAGTGACCAGTGACAAGGCTAACTATTAATGAGCTGTGGAGAATCCAGCTTAGATCTTCCAGTGTCCCTGATTTACCTCATCGTTCACTCTCTGTCCCTTCAAATGCCTAAGACAATATTAGTCTGCACCAAGAAGTAGTCCCCATCCTTTGTATGTTCCTTAGATCCCAGGCCCCTCAAGGATTAATTAGGATGGGTTTCTGTCTCCTTTCATAATGTGAACTTCTCAAGGATGGTGCTATCTCACTCCTTGGTAAGTTCCCTACCTCTGTTGTCTTTCATCCTTCAAAACTTGGTGCAGAATTTAGCAAGGGCTACCAGCAGTGACCCTCTGACCAGTTTTGCCTAGATGGGGTAGGTGTGGGGATGGATAGAAGTAGCTCAGGTTCTATAAAGAGGCCCAGGCCTTTCCTGTTCCTACCTATTTCTCTTGGTGTCCTCTTAACGCACCTCTAAATGGGTGTTTGGGCTTTCAGTGACCTCTTTACCAAGGCTATTCCTCAGAGAAACTCTGGTTACAAGTGCTGGACTGCTTGGCTCTAGGGTCCGTCTCCACAGGGTTCTCCCTGCTCCCTCTTCATTTCTGACCTCAGGTAGCTAGCTCTGTTGACTTGTCCCTGGTTAGTCTGTGTCCTGTCTACTCTTGCCATTCCTTTGTCTTTACATGCTGGTTCAGCTTGTCTCAGTCTGCTGGTCCTTTTCTGCCTGTCCTTCGGTCAGCTCTGTTTAATTAAAGGTCTATGGGGTCCTGAGTGGAGGAGCCCAGCTGAGCACTTTGGGGACACTTCTGGAGAAATAAAGGCTCAGAAACATGTCCTCAAGGCCCATGGTCCTGTGAGTGGTGATGCCTTGGCTAAACTGGGGGGGGGGGGGGGACCTAGAAAGGGAAAGGACTTGGAGAGGAGAGGCTGCTAGGAAGCGGCCAGGCTGGGGACCAGGCTGGAAGGAGTGAACTTGTGCTTCCATCTGAATGTGTTCTTGTGCCTTAGGGTCCACCAGTTCAGGGATGAGGGACATTTTCTGAATGTCTCCTAATTTCTCTCAGGTCTTTGGCTCAGTGTCACCCAGTTTGACAGACCCCTGCGTTCCAGAGGTTGCTAGAAGGGAAGCAGCATAGTGAGTAGGCTGGTGTCGAGAGTGGAGGCCTCTGTAAGGAGGGCTGCAATGGTAGGGATCATGAGAAAGGGACCCAGTGGTCAGCATATCACCGGATGACACTCCATTCCTCCAAGAGAATGAGTACAAGAACTGACTAAAGAAGTCAGTTTAAAACTGCCCGCCCTCCTCACCTAAAGTCCCATTTTGGGAAGGAATGTGTGTCCTTTAACTTTCAAGGGGAAACAGTCCAGTGTTTAAAAGCATGCGTTTTGGGGTCTGGTACACATTTCTAGCTTGCTACTTACCAGCTGGGTTTGACCTTGGTTGATTCTTTTAACCGCTCTGAGTCTCAATTTCTTTTATTATAATAATGTATGGGGGTGGGGGTTGAACATATCTACCTCAGGGTTGCTGGATTAACTGAGATGATGTCTGTAAAGCTTCAGCACAGTGCCTGGCAAGCACTTAATAAATGGCTGTGGTGGTGGTGGTGGTGTATAGTATGTGACTTATTCTAAAAACTTGCCGTCAGTGATGTAGAACAAATCTCCAATGACCCATCCTCTTGGTACCTAACTCCAAGCCACTTGTGCCTGGTCAGCTAGACTCCTGTTCATAGCAGCCTGGGCCCTGGGGAGATGCCCTCAGCTCTGAGCACCTCACTGACAGGCCATGGGAACTCAGTGGCTCCCCATTCCCCCTGGAGAAGCTATTGCCCCTCACATACTGAGGCACTGGCACAGGTGTGAGCACCCACCTCCACTCACACCAGCCCCTCCCTCTTTGCCACTTCTGACTGTCACAAGGTTTGGTCATCACTCACATCTGAATTCCTCATAAGAGAGTATGACAGCTGAGGCCCCTTTGGTTCACTTGTATGCCATTCAGTGTGTTTAAACTACAAGTGTGCCAAGTGGCAGAAGGAATTAAAGTTGTGAAGAACGAGTGGGTATTATAGGTACTGTTTGTTAAGTGCTCTTGTTCCAGGCACCGTGCTAGTCCCTTGTCCTGAATGCTTTAAGTTGGGGGAGGGGGCAGGAGTAAAGGATGCACAAGGACAAGCACCTGACTTAACTTGGACACCCCCAGAAGGGACAGGCCTTCTATAGGAAGTGATACAGCCTGAGCTGGTGACTGGAAGACAGGCTACCCATGGGTTGCAGGAAAAGTAGAAGGCCTCTTTCTGCCCAGGTTTCTCTTGCCTAGTCCAAAGGGCTTGCCCAGGGAAAGGGCCAGATAGGAATACAGAAGAAATACAACCCTTTGGTTAGTCACGGAAATCTAAAAATCTGGTCGGTTGCCAGCCCACATTGCTTGTGAAGGGCAGATAGATTTGGAGTACCCCACTGTCCTCACATGCAGTCTAGCCTCTGAACCAGGCCTTGTGAAGAAAGTGTTGAACCAGCCTACTCAGACTTCGGCCTGAGATAGTCTTGACTGGGTAGAATTCTTTGTACCACCACTAGCTACAACGTCCCTTTATCTCATGGTGCCAAATTGGGTGGTTCCCTCCCTAGCCACTCAACTTCTCAAGGCTCTGGCTCTAGCCCCATGGGGGAAGATGCCTATGCCAAGCCATCCCTCTGGGCTGCAGGCCTTTAGAGTCACCTTGCAGTCACCCTTTCTGTGTAACTCTGGCCCTGGGCCTTGGCTGGCTTCTATACTGCACCAGCCAAATTTACTGGCTTATTCTGTTTGCTTAAGACCTATTCACTTGGTCATTAAGGTCAACCCTGTCTTTGAGGGAGCTCTGCACATTAACCCAAAATCAGTACGTGGGTGGGGGGTAGGGAGCTAGGTTTTTACTCCGCTTGAGTATACAGTGTGTAGTGCAGTGTAAGAGAGAGGCTGAGAATGAAGAGTACATACTGGGTCTACCATTCTGCATGACTCTGGGGAAATGACAAACTGCCTGGGCTTGATCTCTTCATAAGTCTCACTTTGTGAGAGTTACACAAAACAAGGTAGGTGAGGAGAGGCTGAGCAGAAGGATGGATGGTCATGGAGAGAGCTCAGCCTCCTTAGCCTCCAGGGTCAGCCTTCTGTCCTTCCCAGAGTCTACCTCTTCTCCATCCAGCTTCCCAACCAAGGTCCTATGTCTAGTCTTAAGATATGCCTAGTTGTCTGCACCTGAGCAGGGCACAGGTGTGAGTATCCACCCCTGCTCAAGATTCCCTTCCCCTTGTCAGTGACCTCAGCTTTAACAAGGACCTCATCACCACAGAATTCATTTTCTACAATATAAAAATACGGAACTGTGAAGTTAAAATATATTAGACTTACTTTTCTCACTCCAGGAATAAAGAGAGTTGCTTAAAGGTTTTTACTAGCTAGTGACAGTAGTCAGGGCATGGAAGGAGACACTTCCATTGCATCATTGTGTCACGGGAGGGCCACGGTGGTGCAAACCGAGTTGTCACAGACTGTTGTGCTAGTCTGCGGGCAGGCAGATTGCCACAGGCTAGAAGGTGTTGCCTCTGCACATCTTTGGAATTTCACTTCTGTTACTTGAGCAAAACTACTTTATAGTCAGCATGGCTGTTCACAAGGACTTGCTTGCTGTACAGATAGGGATGCTTTGGACACGATTTGTGAGTTTGAATCCCTACTTGGCCACTTTCTAACTCTAAGCTTAAGTAAGGTGACACTCTGGGCCTCAGCTTCTTCCTGGTGTGGCTGTGAAATCACAGGTAGCTTGCAGCACTGAGGGTTTGTCAGGCTGGCTACAGACTCAGCTCAGGGTGAGCTCGGGGGATGTGTTGATCGTGGAGACTATAGTGTTGTGCCTGAAGAAAAACTGCTGATAGCGGAGTTTCCTGACTCTACCCTGATTCTCCGGGTACAGTTCTCAGAGAATCCACAGGAGAGGTGAGGAAAGGAAAAATGAAGACAATAAGGCGGTGGAAGGGACTGGGAATCCAAAAGGCAGGGCTGGGGTCAAAGAGGGTCCCGCTAGGACAAGATCTGGAGTAAGAATGGAGACCTAGACTGTGCTGCTGTGTCAGCCCCAGAACAGAGGAAGGGGCACGAGGTTTCCTGTGTGTTCTTCTCACAGCTGAGTGCGACTAGTTAGTCTTGCTGTGCCTTAGTCCTCCATCTTTAAAGTCGTGAACACTACCACTGCCTGCCAGAGTTGGTGAGAGTCACATAAAATGAGCGCAGTAAACACTCATCCTGGGATGTCCCTGAGAGTGAGGCTTTAGGGGCGCTCCTATAGAGGTGAGCCACAGATGACGTTCAGACGTTTTCAGATTACAGTTTGTTATGGTCATAGCTGGAAATCAGCAAGGCAGCATTTCCATCAAAATACCATCATTCTGCCACATTTGACTGGCTGGACTTCTCTTCAAGAACTGAAAGCAGTGTATGCAAGAGGCCCTTTGAAGCTGCGTAGGCTAGGTTTGGATCTTGAATCTTTCATCATTGCCTTCCTTACATTGCCTGTCAAATTGCTGTCTGAGTTTAGTACTTTAACGGGTGCTATCATGTGGCTGCTAGGCATGAATGAGACAAGTAAGATTTTTTAACTTGGTGCCCACTAAGTGCTCAGTAAAAGTTAGTTTCCTTACCTCCTTTGGAGGCAGCTTGTTTGTCCAGCAGAGGAGGGAAGACCTGGTTGTTCATGTCTGAGCATGAACCATGACAACTTTTCCTCTCATTAATGGGGAGATCTATGGTCCCAAGGGAGTAGAACAGTCATGAGGGGTTGGGGTAGAACTCTGCAGTATTGAACATGGGGTTCTTCTAGTTCATGTGGGGATGGGGTAGACCTAGAAGTGAAGTCATAAGAAAGAGGGTACCACTGAGTGCCGGAGGGGAAAGACAGGTAAAGACGGAACAGAACCAAGGGTGACAAGGCAAGAAAAGTGTCAGTAGAACTGTAGGTATTGTGACCACAGGTCAAGGTTGGGAGAGATCCTGCAGCCAGCCAGGCTTCATCTAAAAATCTCTAGAAGTGGTGGTCTACGAAGAGAAGAAATAAAAACTAGGTATTATCAAAGCGGGAAGGTGTTTTAATTATTTTCAGAGTCAAGAAAATGCACCAGTCAAGATGTTTGGTAAATCACCTAAGTTGAGTTCTAAACTTAAGTGAGCAGGTACAACTAGGTGCAGAAGAATCAACCCAGCATGTGGGCTGACTGCTGGCTTTGGTTTGTGACAGGAACTCTGTAGCTGTGCTTTGCACGCCCATAAATAGAAGTTCTGGGCTCCGTCAGAATGCTGTCTGACTATTGTGCAATCTCAAGCATCCGAAACAGTAGCCCCAAGAACATGGGGTAACTTCCTTGCTTCCTGGCTAGATAAGCAGAATGTCGTGGAGGCCTCAGAATAAAGGGTAAGCACATTTAGGAGTATCAAACCCATATCAATACTATGCACTTGAAATAATCTGTAGGTTTGGGGGTCTTTTTTGGCTTTGATTTGTGTTTTTTCTTGAGATTGTCTCATAATGTAACTCAGGCAGACTTTGAACTCACTCTCTGCCCTACTGCCTCAACCTTTAAGTCCTGGCATAATAACTGTGTATTATCACATGGTCTCTCAATTTGTGTTTTAAGTCCTTGACATATGGGAAAGAGTTTGTTAAGATAAGCAGGTTTGCTATGTAATGCCAACATTTAAAAAGTACTGAGTATTTAAAGTGATTTTTAAGCTCAGGTCTCACTTGTTTCTGAGTAGTTTGGGAACATTTAAAATGACTTAAGATTTGCCTTAAATCCTTAGGAAAGTTAGTTGGGGGTCAGATAAATGAAGTACTTAAAGAAATCAAAGATGGTTGTGGTGGCATATACCTGTTACCCCAACATTTGGGGAGCTTTGCTGAAAGGATGAGGCCCCCTGGGTTATAGCAAAACCTTGTCTCAAACAAAACAGAAAATAAATAGATCAAATATATTTGTCATTTTCATACTTAAAGGAGTCAAAATGTAATTGGGACTCTGTTTTAAAAGCAAATAAACTCAGAGACTTGTAAGCCAAACTTAAAAGCTCACAGGAAGACGAGGGCTTGAGGTAACTCCTGAGCAGTTGTTTCTGTGGAATAGAAAAACCGTCTCCGTGGGGCAAAAAGCTCACAGCAAGGCTTCAGTCTGTGTCCCTCAGCCTTTCCAAGTACCAGGCAACTGGCAGCTAAGAGAGGACCACCACTGTCAGAGCACAAGTGTTCTGTTTAGCCAATAGCTGCTTTAAAGGTCTTTAAAACTTGATAGCATTAAAGGTTGAAATCCCCATCTAAAGAGATTTCTGACTTCTCTGGAAAATCAGTCAATCTAATGACAATAAAGTCAAGTTTCCTACATGACAGCAATTGGCTGGAGCTGAGTAGCTTCTGTCTGTACCCCAACCCCATCTGTATTCATTTCAGTGGTCAGTCTCCATTCTTCATTATTGGATCTAAACATCTGGTTTGTCTCATGTGACCTGCGTGCCCCATATAGATGCTTGAGAGTGTGACCTCTAAACTTAAGGCTCTCTGGGCTTCCTAACAGCTGATAATGTGTAGCCAAGGATGAGGGCCCAGGAAGAGAGCAAGCCCTGCCTGCTTTCCTCTCCACTCTCATAATCTCCAGCCAGGCTGCCTTGGTGTCTCACCTCCAGCCTGTATAGGAAATGTGAGAAAATACATACATAGTGCTGTTCCAGTCTATGACTAGGTAGTGTGCTGGCCCTGACCTTATCGTTCAGTGGACTTCTGGTCACCTACCTAGGTTGGTGCAGCCTGACTGGACTGAGATTAACAGGATTTCACTTTCTGAAGCTCCTGGACCTCCCTGGTCTTTCTGGGCTTGTGAATCTCCTGCCTCCATCTGTCATCACAGCCCACTGTACTACCTCGTTTAGAAGGCAGGCCACTGAAACTGTAGGAGTGAAGAAGTGGGTTTGGAAGTGTTTGATAGGTGCCAACTACCATTTAAGGGGCAGCTAGTAGAGGGCTTTTCAGCTTGTAGACGAGGGAGGCCACTGCACAGTTGTAAGTAGAGAAATCTCCAGAGGTGCAGAGTGATAGAACATGAAGTAGCAGACACAGGATATATAAAATAGCAAGGATCCTCCAGGGAGATCCAGAAGCTCAGAATCATGCAGGAGGGGGCACCGTGGGAAGTCTGCAGTCCCCTGAAGTTATGACTGAACAAATGCCTTGGAGGACATAAAGAGGGCAGGTGTGATCCTGAGGCAAGAAAACTCTCCAAAGCAGCTGACAGAACCCTCATGTTGTCTGTAGATGTGGCAGCTACATCTGAACTAAATGGCCACAAAGCTTCGGTGAAGAGTCAGATTCACTGAGAGCTGATTGATGGATCCACATCAGTCTGGATGTGAGGGAAGTCTCCAGAAGTATACCTTAGGGCTCAGTCCAGGCCTGTGTCCTGTCTGACACTTTTATTGACAACTGGCCGCGGCAGCAGGTTCATCAGGTTTGCAGGTGACAGGCCTAGAAGGTAGGAGAGGCAGTTCATACTTTGCATGAAAGAGTCAGGATCCAAAACGATGTCAGCAGGCTGGAACCAACAAGATTAAATTTAACAGGGATAAATGTAGAGTCCTGCACTTAGGTTAAAACAAAATCAATGACATAAGTACTGGATAGGGGCAGACCCAGCTTGACAGCAGTTCTCGGAGAGAAAACCTGGGGTGGGGGCAGTGTGTGTAGTCGACTGAAAGCTCAATATGAGTCAACTGTGATGTGATTACTAAAACTCTAATATAATCATGTGCAGCACTAACCAAAACAACAGCCAGACAGGAAGGTGGGTGTGTGCCACTGTTTGCTGGGATGGTCAGGCCCAATTTTATGATCATTGATTTTGTTCTGTTTTTAAAGGGTGGGTGCAAATGAAAGGGATTCAGTTGAGGCAGCCAGCAGGGCAATGGGCATGAATACTGTCAGAAGCTTGCCTGAGGCTCTGGGGTGCTGAGATTTTTAGAATGCACTGTGACCCCCATCGAGGTGACTGTGCCTGAAGCACTTTCCTAAGATTTAGAAGAAATAATGAGAGCCTGCATTTCCTTACTTCCTTTGGGTAGACATGGCAGGGTTAGGAATTAGAAGTATAAGAGGCAATAGGTGGGAGGGAATCTGGACGTCTCCAACGTGCTCCCTTGGGCCGAGCCGCCCCGATGTGGCCACGGTGTGGCGCACTTGCTCCATGCAGGGATCCAGAGCCAACTTGGGTGGAACTGTGCTATCCGCACTGCCCACTTCGGGGAGCCCTTGAGCCCCACTCTACACAGGCCAGCTAGGCCTGAGATTCCTGTGTAACAAGAAGACAAAAGTCTGGAGATGAATCCACAGCCCAGGCACTCAAGGACTCTGGCTGTGGCACCTACTGCACCGTGCTTCCCTGTCTGAGCTGTTTTTCTCGTGGCCTGTGTTCTGTTATGGAGAGCCCAGCATGCCAGGGTCACTCTTCTGACTGGAGAGTCTAGAGATCAGGAGTTCCACAGTGGTGGTGTCATGGAAGGCCTTACATTTGGTCATTGACAGGCCATGAGGCTGGCATTAGTTTACCTCAGCTCAGTTATGTCTTATCATGGAAGCTTGATAATACTGCCAAGGAAGTCACAGCCTTAGAAATGAAAAGTCACCACCCACAGCAAGGCCCCCAGGACATGGGAGTCTCCAGAGGAGGGGCTTAGAAATGTGGATTTCTGTCTAGTTACATCTGAAGAATCACTTAGCAGTCTGACTCCTCACCAGTTTCCCAGCTGGTTCTGATGTCCTCTGACCACATTTTCTCAGGGCCCAGCTGGGCACAGTGTGGCCATCCTGAGTCTGGGCTGGCAGAAGGAACACGGGCTTGCTTTCCAGAACTAGCCAAATGGTGGGGAAGAAGGTAAACCTGGGGGTGGGGACACAATAATCTCCCAAGGGATGTTTGAGCCCCAGGAGAATAGCCATAGAGGAAGTTGGCTGTAGGCACCCGGAGTGGGGACACTCAATAGTAGAGTGATGGTACCAGGGTTGAGTGTAATGAGCTGCTGAAAGAGATGTGGTCAGAGTGTAGTGGGTGAGAAGTAGGAAGAGAGTGGAACTGGAAGTGAGGGGGGTACATGGGAGGACTGAAGAGGAAGGTTTGCTAGCTCCTGCTGTGCCAGGAGGACTGCAAAAGGAGATTGCCATGCTCCCCAAAGCCCCACGGGGGCAGCCATTCATTGTGATTTGTGCTGAGGCCTTGAGCCCCAGGATAGTATTTTCTGGACTAAGGGGACAGGGATGCTCCTGAGTACCTAGGGGAGCTTACCTGGTCCCTAGGAGTATAAGTGAAGCTGAAGTGTGTGTGTGTGCTGGAAGGTTGACTGTGTGAGATTTCCAAGAGCCTCTTCCTGGGTTTCCTTACCGATTCCAGACAAATGAATCGGTTTCCAAGGCTTTCCCATCACCTTTGTCCACCCACTCCCGTATCATTTTACTCTCCTAGTTTTTGTAGGGCTCACCTCCCTGAATGAAGAGCACTCCTGTAAGCAGTTCATGAACACATCTGCAGACTGACAGCACCTTCAAGAAACTCTGAAGACCTGTGCAGGGGACACCCTGGAAAGAACCCTCGCTTTCCAAATCATTGAACGGTGGGGCGTGCATACAAAGGGAGCTTGCACACCCTCTAAACAGTCACTCCAGCTTAGTCCTGAGACTAGATCCCCAACACTGTACCTCTGTGGGGCCCAAGCCTGGGTGGGAGGTGAGATGCACACATTACCCACAGAAAAGGGAGGCACAGTAGTCCAGTAGAGGGGTCATGAGAGTCTGCTGACAAAAGCAACATGCCCTACAAGAGACTCTGGGGCTGCAGAGACACTGGCCGCTAAGAGTCAGGCAGGCAGCGGTGGAGGCTCGGAAAGGGTGCTAGAACTGCTGAGAACAGAGAACCAACCCTGCCATGTTGCCGTGGGATAGGGGATTGTGCGGTGAGACATGGTTGGACAAGGCAGCATGGTCTGCCTCACCAGCAGACAGGTAGGATCAGTGCATATGGCCAGAAGCTTGGGGAGGGTGCAGAAAGGGCCCCCTGCTTTGTGCTGAGTGCTGTTCTGTGTTACTAATTCTCAAATGCATCTTATTCTGACCAGTTTACAAATAAGGAAGGTGAAGTTCAGAGGGGACATAGCTTGGCCAAGATCACATAGAATTGATACCTGAAAGGTTTCTCCAACACCTGAGTCTGAAAGTGATCTCAGCAGATTGCTCAATTTTTTGGTTTTTGGTTTGTTGTTGTTGTTGTTTTTTCGAGACAGGGTTTCTCTATGTAGTTTTGGTTCCTGTCCTGGATCTCACTTGGTAGATCAGACTGGCCTCGAACTCACAGAGATCTGCCTTGGCTCTGCCTGCCGAGTGCTGGGATTAAAGGCGTGCACCACCACACACCTGCCACATTGCTTCATTTCTCCCTCTATTTCCTTACCTGAAAGTAAAGATGGTGGCAATAGCATCTCTTATTCCAGAGAATGTCACCGTTTTCATTGTTATATCTCACCTCTGGCCACAAACCAAAGGTGGAAGTTCCTGGGAATTAAGTGAGGGTCACAGGGCCATCCACTGGTGTTATCAACAAAGGTCATTGTTGTTGTCACAGTGTCCAGAGGGGCTTTTGAAGGATGGGAACCAGGGGTGTTAGTGGTCAGTTCTGTCTCAGTTGAGATGTCATGGGAAGGCTGTTGGAATTTAGCTCTTCGGAAGAGTACCAATCCCAGTGACTGGGGTTGCCTGGGTAAAAGTCCACATTAACATGAACTTGGGATCTGGGAGAGACTGGGGGAAAGTGGTACCCAGTTGGAGTCACAAGACTGTGGAGGCAAGCCAGATCTAAGGAGGCCAGGCTCTAATCACTGAGGAGAAGTGGGAAGCCCAGGGTTCTAGGTAAGGACAGGTTAAAGGGGTGAGTCTGGCACCCATTCAGAGAGTAGTTCTGTCTGCTCTGGCACGTGAGCTGGTCTGGGGTTTGGATCAGTGTGCAGAGAAACAACAGTGTAAGATACTTGAAGGAAGGTGTCCAGTGAGCACAAGGGAATGGGGTGGGGGGTGAGGGTCTGGGCAAGATCTATGCATGGTGGAAAGGTTAGGGAGTGTGATTCTGAGAGAGATGGGCTAGTTTGGGATCCAAGGTGATGACGGTGAATTTAAAGAATGAAAGGTCCTCTTGGGGGAGATATCCAGTGGGGAACTGGAGCTCCTGGTCAGAAGCCAGGACTGAAGTGCCAATTTGGGAGTCATCAATCCACATTCATTGAGTACCCCATGCTCAATACACTTTTGAAATAGGGCCCCTTGGAGGACTGTTCCTATGATGAAGTCACTAGTTGAGTTTGAAGTCCTGCTCGGAGATGAGTTGGCTGTGGGGAGAGTGTGGAGGGCAAGTACTGAAAACCTTCAGACCGAGCCCAGGCTTCTTCCAACAGGCTCAAGAAGGACTCCTGTGGACCTAGCAGCAGCTCCCTGTCACCAGCCTGGTGGCTGCAGGAAAGGGGCATAGGAACTGACCGGCATCAGAACCAGTGACTTGAGAGCATGGCAGCTGCATCCAGTGGATCTGAGCCAATGAGGGGAGAGAACAGGGGAAGGAGATGGATGGGGGCCGGGGGCGAGAGGCTCGGCCAGCAGGACAGAGCTGTAGCCCAGGAGGCGGGTGTTTGAGTGGTAGATGCCGAGGCTGGAGGAGAAAAATCCAAGAGTCCCCACCCCAAGCACACTTAAGACCCAGCTTGAGGCTACTCCTTTGCCCTGGCCTCCAGACACTCAGAGAAAAGCAGCCAGCATCTGTGGCCATCCTCATTTATCTGACTTTCCTGATGTTTCCTTGCCTTTCCAAGGTTTAAAGTTCAGCTCCCCAAGGTGCATGATATTAAGAGTGTGTCCTGTTTGTCATCTTCAGTGTGTGTGGGTTCTTCAAACAGTTCACAGCCCCCACCTCTTCCACCCTCGGCATCTCCTAGTCAGTCCTGCCTGCCTTGTTTCAGCTGTTGCTTTGATCACTGTCCCTTCCGGGAAGTGGTGGCCTGCCTCCTCCGCCATCAGGTCTCAGGTCTGAGTCTGTCACTAGCATTGGGAATCTGCATGGGATGTTGAAAACTCCTCACTCTGCGCTTACTGTTCCTTTAAATCTGCAGATGGGGGTTCACTTATGGAACTTCGCAGATAAGAAGCAGCACAAGTTCTGGTCTGTATTTGAATCACTCTTGTTTCCACTGCATTGCAGCATCCCAGAGAATACACTAGATATCGCTTAGTCTACAGGCTCCAAAGCTACTTTTAACTTTAGAACCTTCTGTTTAGTTCTGGCTATATCAACATACAGACACATGATAACAGAAGGGCTGTGTGTGGCGGAACACGCCTGGAATCCCAGCACTTAGGAGGTGGAGACAGAAGGATCAAGAGTTCAAGGTCATCTTCAGCAAGTTCAAAGCCAGCCTGGCCTACTTGAGAGTACATTAATTATGATGCTCACCATTGCCCCATCCTTGCATCCACTGCTTTGGTCTGAGAACCTCTGGAGCATCACAGAGCACTATCAAAAGGCCAAGTGCTTTGTAGATAGGCAAGGAAACGGAAGTCTGCAAAAGCAAAGGGCTTGCTCAAGAGCAAATACGGGATTTCACTAAACTGTCAGATTCTAGAGTCCTAGGACTTAGCCTGCAGTCAAGCACTCTCCACTGTTCTTTTATGTCATTGTGTTTGCCATTCATGCACCTAGCAGACTTTTTTGAAAACCTACTGTGTTCCAAATGCACAGTGGTCTTGGGACCACGAGGTGCCAATCCTGACAACTAATGGGAAGCATTTATGTCAGGGTGTTGTGCTTGGAGCATAAAGCTCTGTCTGTGAGAAGTGGCATTGAGGGGAGCTGAGTAGGCATTAGAGAAGCCTTGTGGGGTGGGTCTCACCTGGCTAAGAAGTGACTCACCACTAAGGGTAAATTAGAGGACAGAGAAGAAAAACATGCCTATTCCCTGTGTCTGGAGCTTGGGAGGTTTATTTTAGTATTAAATTAAGTTTCAAAAAGTTGTTGGCAAAGGTAACTAAATATCCTGTCTCTCTCAGTCTGTGTTAGGCTTTTTTTTTTTTTTTTTTTTTTTTTTTTTTTTTTGTCGGAGTGGGGGTGTGATTTTTTTCAAGACAGGGTTTCTCTATGTAGCCCTGGCTGCCCTGGAACTCACTCAGTAGACCAGGCTGGCCTCGAACTCACAGAGATCCGCCTGCCTCTGCCTCCCGAGTGCTAGGATTAAAGGCACGTGCCATCACTGCCTGGGATAGGTGCCTTTATTTCTATTCTGTTTTTCTGACCTCAGTCACATGCTGTGTGGGGTGTTTTTGGCTGGACTTGTCTGGATTTTTGTGGGATATATATATATATATGTATATTGGTTCTAGGATATATGTGACTCATAATATGTGTATCAAGTGTTTCCATCCTGTAATAGTCATCGCTCTTGCCTACCATAATGTGTGTATCGTCATGTGAAAACGTGGCTACTATCCTCTATCTACTCAGTAAATATGAGCCAGGCACTATTACCTCGTGGTATGGCCAGCCAGCATCATTGGTAATTGTGTGTCTGTGAGGTGGTAGTGTACTATGTCATTGTGTGTAAATGTGTTGCTCTGTGACAGCCTCTACAGGTCATGAGGTATGGCTAGCTATCTCTGGTGAGTGTTGTGTGTAACTTCATGTGATGCTGATAGTAGCTCAGGGAGTGGGTAGGCGTGTGGTTAGCTGTGCAGTGTGGATGATGTACTGTATCAGTGTGCTGTGTGTGTCCCAGGCGAGGTCTGGCCAGTGTGGTGTGCCCTTGTGTCACACTCCTGCTTAATCCAGAGGGGTGTGAGCTTCCTGGGACTGTGGCAGGTCTTTCCTCCATGGCCCCCGAGGTGATTGATACAGGTGAGGAGCCTCTGCCTAGCAGCTCTGAGATGTTGAGGAAAGGGAGCGTCCCCTATGGGCACTTGGGGCAGAGGAAAGATGGGGGTGAAGAGGCAGCAGGCTGGCTGGTCAGATGGGACAGATTAATAAGGAGGGACCTGGAGGAGGGAAAGGCAGGGCTATGGCAGGCCGGAGGCCTAAGATGAAAGTGGCCCGGCTGGCGGCTAGGCAGCTGGCCTCTCCCCGCCCTGTCAGCACTTTTTAATGTCCCCTTGGTTAGGATGTGTGGGAGGTGGGGCAGAGAAGCTGGAGCTCACCTTTCCCAGGCCCCAGGAGGTGCGGTTTTGGTGGGGTAAGAGGAATGTTGCTGGCTGAAGGTGGAAAAGCCCTGTATTGCTCCCTCGCCCAGAGACTGCCCTCTGTCTGGAGGAGGCAAGAGAGAGAAGCAACTGGACAAAAAGAGAAGCCTAATGCCAGGGCTCTGTGGACGAGGTAGGGACACACACCAGTTACTACCTACAGACAGATTTGAACCTGAGTAAAGAAATGCCACTCAGTTCCCGAGGATGTGTGAGCAAGACCGCACGTGTCTCTCTCTGTTGCAATTGAAATTTTGAGACCGCCCTGGGTCTTGGCCTTTGCTCATGGGTGGCTCTGGGCAGGTTATTTAACCCACTTGAGCCCTGTTGCTGCATCTTTAGAGTAAAGATGAGATGGCTGTTTCATGGGAGGCTGTGGGGCTTAAATAGGTAGAGATGTCCAATGGAAACTCACTACAAACATGTCGGCCTTGCACATGGTTGGCACATGCTCTACCACTGAACTCCACCCACCCCTGTGTGCCCCCAGCATCATTATTAATAATTGTATGTGGGGTGTGTTGGGTGACCATGAGTGATGGTGTTGGAGGGCTTGGAGGTCTGGGAGTCTTTGTGGATCAGTCACAGGGGCATCTGACCAAGAGCATAAGGAGGTACAGGGCTGTGGGCTCTTTGGGGTGAGTCTGTGTGGGGGTACATGTGTGCAAATGTTTGTGCTGTGGTTGTTCTGGGGTGTGTGAACAGATTTGTGAAGATCCAGGGTGGTAAGTGTGAGTGTATGTGACTACAAGTGTACATCACTTGTCACTGTGAGTGTGAGCATGTGCTTGTGAGATTCCTTTGTGTCTCTTAGGGTACATCTGTTTGCTCTGGAGTCTTGAATGGACAGCCATACCTCAGAGTGTGTGCTGGTCATACAGAGCATGTATGGGATGGGGTGTCTTTGTGTCCCTGGCTGTACATCCCAATGTGAGTCTGGCTGAATGTGCCTTTGTCTCGTCGTGTGAGTGTGATGGCGGTGTATGGTGCCTGGTGTGGCTGTGTGTGCCTGTGTATGTGACAGTGTGTGTGCGTGTGTGAGCTTGAGTGTGTGTTTGGTGAACAGCTCTGCTGCCTTAAGCACCTTTCGAATACATTGGCCACAGCTCATTGAATCCTTTAACAATCTGACTCTGCTCTTCCTTCCCCGTTTTTTCTAATTCAGTTCCTCTTATTACAAAAATAAAAAATAAAGCGCTGCCCCTTTCCAGTGGCTGGCCCTGCGGAGCCCCTGCCTCGGGACCAGCCTCGTTTCACTCCATTTCGGAGAAAACGGGAAGTCGGTAATTTTAAAAAATATTTTCTACTTTATTTGGGATTTAATGTTCTTACAGAATCCTGCTGCCTCCCTCTGTCCCCCCACCCACCCTCAGCCCCGCATGCAAGAGGTGTAATGGTCCGTTCAGCATATTAGGGGAGCCAGGCATGTGCGTGCGTGTATGTGTGAGTGTGTGAGTGTGTGTGTGTGTGTGTGTGTGTGTGTGTGTGTGTGTGCGCGCGCGCGCGTGCTCACTTGGGTAAAAACACACAGAGTTCCACAGTAGACAGCCATACAAACACACAGCAGTTCATATGTACATTCAGACATGACCCCAAGCCCTTCACCCTAACACTAAAACACCCCACATCAACAGAGCCATGCCTAGATCCAAAGACTCACTGAGTGGAAACAAAACTCAGGACAGTCACTGGGGATGTGTGGAAGTGGGCAGCCAGAGACAGGAGGAGAAAGACACGGTGAGGGACAGATGGATGTAACTCCTGTGCCAGGAAGGGGTGTGAATAGAGGGGTGTCTGACCGTCCCTGCGCCGTGAGTTGCCCTGTTTATACAGGAAACACTATGTGGTCAGGGATGTATTCAAGGTCATGCAGGGCTGGGAAGAGAAAGAATCCTGTATGTACCCTGGTTTGTTGGGGGGCGGTGTTCCCATGGAAATAAAAACACTGTATGTGTGTGTGTGTGTGTGTGTGTGTGTGTGTGTGTGTGTAGATATGCCACTTTGGGATAGCATTGAAATGCCATCCATACACGAAGCCCAATGCATATTGGCAGAGGCTGACACAGACTGAATGTGACTATATATGTGTGTGTGTGTGTGTGTGTGTGTGTAAGTATATATCTAAAAAACTGATATATAAAGCTGTGTAAGAGCCAAATGTAGGGACTCATGCTTCTAATCAAAGCATATGGAGGATTATAACTCCAAGCCAAGCTATATAGGAAGTTCTAGACTACATAGTCAGAGCCTGCCTCAAAAGAAAAAATCATAATAGTAGGATTGTAGAAGTGTGGTTACATCTGTGCATAGACTGTAAGGCTCACGAGCATAGAAGTGTGCCTCTTCTGCTCACATCTGTGTCCTCATCACCTAACAGAGGGCCTGGCACAGAGTACATACCCAGTAAATATTTACTTAAGAATAAATGAGTGTCATGATGAAGCCCATTATTTGGTGGGGGAAAGTAATTAGAAATGAATAAAATAAGTAATAAAAAATAAAAGGACTCTCTGAGATCTCCAGCCTGGGAGGACCTGGCCAGACCAGAAGGGGGCGATGGCTATCTGGTAGGGAGATGATACAGGGCCCTGCCCCTGCCTGATGCCATCCTTCTTCCTTTGGCCCTGTGGTCTGTGGTCTGTCTAGGTTAATGAGTTTTGTGAGTTATTTTAAAGTGTTCCCTGGGAAAAAAGAAACAAAAGAGCTGTCTCTGTTAAATGTGGGGCAGGAAGAAGAAGGAAGGACAGTAGTGGTCAGCACACAAGATGGATAGATGGGCATGCTGGCTAAACACACATTGATGAGTGGATTTATTTCTAGATAGACCAGAAGACAAATAGAGACACAAATAGATGCGCAGATAGACACACAGACTGACATGGGTAGGCAGGCAGGGAGACAGCTCTGAAGACTGACTGACAGGACAACTGACAGGCAGACTAATCAATAGACAGATAAATAGATGGACAGCTGATTTCTCAGAGAATGGACATAAGCTTGGAGTACAGAATGGAGCAGGCTGTACTAGTGGCCTGCCCAACTGCCCTGCCTCACTTTCCGGCATCTCCTTGACAATGGAACCCACTTTTGCTTGGTGTTTGGAGTCCAAGTGCTTTGAAGAAGGTTGAACTCTTCCCTTGCCCCAAAGATGAATCCTGACTGCTCATTAGAATATCCTTATAATTCCATTTCTTTTGCTAGGGATGAAGAATAGAATAATAAGCATGGCAAGATGGGGCACACCTTTAATCCTAGCACTTAGGAGGCAGAGTCATGCAGATCTATGTGAGTTCAAAGCCAGCCTGGTCTATATAGTGAAACTTTGTCCTCCCAAACAAACCAAAACACATAAATAAAAATGGAATAATAAACTTCTGACTATTGAACTATGGGAGGTTGTCAATTTAGGAACTTTTTGAGAAACTCTACCTCAGTCTTAAAAATGGCCACTGGTCTAGGGCTGGGGCGGTAACTAGGCGGGTAAAGTACTTTGCATAGGCATGAGGTCCTGAGTCTGGGGTCCTAGAACCACATACCGTGGTAGTGTTCATTAGAAATCCCGGAGTTCTTATTTCAGGATAGGAGGCAGAATTCAGAGCATCCCCAGAAGCTCCCAGGCCGGCCAGCCTGACACATGGGGCAAACAATGTGGAAGATACAGACCAGTGTCCAAGGTTGCCCCTGACTAAGGAGACACATGGAATAATCAAACTCTTTCTCTGTTTGGGGATTTTGTACTTTGCTGTTTGAAGATATCATGTGTTGAACTGCTTCAGGCTTTTTGACATCCTGAGGCCAAAACTCAGGTTTGGCCTGAATTAAAAAACTAGTGGGCAAAGAACAGCAGAGGAGATAATGGGAAAAGAATCTAGGTGCAGATGATGTCTGTCGGCTACATTAATGAATTTGAGAATCTCTCTGTCCCCAAATATCTTGCTACATTAGAGAGCAATTTTCTTACTGTCTAAGACCCCTTTGGAAGTTCTATTTGTTATTTGTAGCCAAGAGCATCGTAATACAGCACAAAACGACCAACAAATTGGCAGAGACAAAAAATGGAGAGATGGATGAGTGTAGAGGAAGACGTATGGAGGAGGATGGCCAGTGGTAGACTAGAAGGAGACTGACAATAACACATAGGCATAAGGAGGCCCTTCCCCTGACAAAGAGACAACCTACGCAAACAGGGTTCTGGACAGCATATCCACAGGGGATTAGATGAGCAGCAATCTGGACTGGAACAGGGAGCCATAAATGGAAGGACTGATGGATGGAGACATGGGGACTCATCCAGGTACTGCCACTGTCTCCTGGAAACCTTCAGTCTGAGGAGGATTCTCCTCCACGAGCCTGTACCTACCTGTGCACAATCCTTAATCACTGCCATTCTGTTTTGTGATGGGTCCTGTCTTAGTCAGGGTTTTTATCGCTGTGAAGAGACAGCATGACCACGGCAACTCTTACAAAGAAAACATTTAATTGGGGTGACTCACAGTTTCAGAGGTTCGGTCTGTTATCATCATGTTGGGGAGCATGGCAGCATGCAGGCGCTCTTGATGCTGGAGCTGAGAGTGCTACATCTTGACCAGAAGGCAGCAGGAAGTTGACTGTCACACTGAGGGAAGTTTGAGCAAAAGAGACCTTAAAGCCTGCCCCCACAGTGACACACTTCTTCCAACAAGGCCACACCTCCTAACAGTGCCGCTCCCTTTGGGACCATTTTCTTTCAAACCACCGCAGATTCCTTGAGGATGGAAATCATCTGATCTACCTCCAGTGTCTCCCTTGAGGCCAGTGCAGATCTGAACATGCAGTAGCTCACTACCTATTTGGGGAATGAATGGTTGTAGATGTAGGAAGTAGGGACTGAAGGGAAGGAGGGGGGTGCTAACAAGTGGAAGGCGAACAGAATGTTGCCGAGACAGTAGATGAACAGATACTTTGGCGGAGAAGTTGACAGAACTCATTAGGGAGGTAGATTGATAGCTGGATCATGTAGGTACCTCCATGTCAATTTCAGATGGGCAGATGAAGAAACAGGACGATAGTTTACAGATAAATCAAATATGGTGTGGGAGGCTGAATATAGATGCATAGATCACTAACAGGCAGGCAGATGTATTATGGATGGGTGGATGGATGGCCAGCCAGATGGTTAAATAGGCCGAGAACAGGTAGGAAAATAAGTGGGCAGGTGGACAAAGGCAGGCGCAGTCTAACTGGCCACTGTAGATATGTGGCTAGTTAGACCAATTAAAAAGGGAAGGAGAGACATGGGCATGTGACTGTATGGACTTGCACACCGACAGAGAAAATCCAAGGAGCTGAGAACTGGAAGGCTCGCCAGAACCCACAGGTCTGGATGCTCATGTTTATTACCTATTAAAGATTTCTATCAACATGTCATTTTCTTGTTTGGAAAAATATCATTTTAGCTCCTCCTGTCTACCCTAATTCTTTTTCTTTGACTCTCTTCTCCTTCTGGCCTCCTCTGCCCCCTTCACACTCTGTCCTCATCTGTCTCTAAGTGTCCCTATAGCTGTGGTCTGCCTTCCTCAACATTCAGACAGCATGCTATCTGAGTGACAAGATCTGCCTCTGAGCAGGGCCTGGGTGTGGGGTGGTGAGTAGCATGAGAACATCCGTCTACCCCCTGACCCCCTTCTGGCCACCCCAGGTAGTCCTCTCCACCTGGAAACTAACTCTCAGCCCATGGTTCTCCTCCTGATTACCTCCCCTACCTTCTCCTGCCAAGAGTCCAAGAACCTAAGATTAGACCCCTGAAGTAAGGTGCTATTGGGTCTGCTCAGTCCCGGGCTGGGGAGCTAAACTGGAAGCATGCTCAGTCCCGGGCCGGGGAGCTAACCTGGGGAGCATGCTCAGTCCCAGGCCAAGGAGTTAACCTGGGATCATGCTCAGTCGAAGTATCTTTGTCACGTGGAGGTGGTTGCAAGTTAGTGCTGGAGGCCATGGGGACAAACAGGCCCACCACCCTCCCCACCTAAGCCTGCTGCCTCCCTGTTTGTGCCTGCCTCAGCTCTTGTGGTGAAAGTCCTCTGAGTCGCTAATTCAGTAATTAACTGTTTGAGGCCCGGTGTGCACCAGGGACCATTGGCACTCTGAGGACAAATGAGAAGCCAGTTGAGTCCCATTTCTGGAGGTTTCTTCTTCTCTACATGGATCCTGCTTGGAATGTCTCTGCTTCTCTTAGATGATCCATCAAGGAATGTTCATGCAGAAGTCTCCATGCAGCCAGGCTTCCCAGCCCTTCCTCTAGCTGCCAGAGTTTAGCAGCTCCTAGCTCCTACTACATGCATCAAGAGAACTGGGTTTTTAAGTAGGTCACTTCCGAGGGCCATGTCAAGAGGCCATCCCAAGATGATTCTCAAGTCCCCTGATTCTCTTCACAGGATAATGGGCCTGTCAAGGACCAGGGACTGGCAGAGGAGACTTCACAGGATGCAGGTAACAGACACCACCCTCCACTCCCACCCCACCCCACCCCATGTACTCCTATGAACACCTCAGGCCTCCTCTTTGCCCCTGTCTGCTGGCTGCTGTTTCCTCCCGCTGTGCTGTTCCAGTAAGGTCTCCTATCAAGCTGGACCAGTGTGGCATTTGGAGCTCTGCCCCGCTCGGTTCCAGCTCTACCACTTCCATCCCCACAGCTGTCCACTAGCTTTACCCCACCTCTGCCTAGCTGTATGAACTCAAGTAGACTGCGTAACTTCTCTGTGCCCCATTTCCTCATCTGCAAAAAGAGGTACAACCCTGCCAGAATTGTCGAGAGTACTGAAGTCGTGTAAGTAGGGTACTTAGAACAACCCAACAGATGTCTGTAACATGAAAGTTAACCAGTTGCTTTTCTGTTGTGTTCTGCTCTGTGGATTTGGGGTCTCAAGTTCAGAGAAGGGAGCCATTGGTACTGAGTGGCTCATTTATGCTAAGGATCCTACTGTGGTGTCATTAGAAAAACCCTGGAGAGAGAGGGGTGTGGGAATTGAAAATGCTGGGGTGACCTGTGACTGCTGTGGTTCCAGACTGGGCACTGCCCTCTTGTTGGAGGACTGGCGCCTGGTGTTTGGACATTGTAACTCAGATGTGAAGTTGCCTTGCCCAAAAGCCATTTGAGCATGAGGAACGTGTTCTCAGAGCGGTCACAGCCTTTGACAGACAGGGTGCTGAAATCTCACTGCATGGACCCTGCCTCCTGTCAGCTGAAATCAATCCCCCGTTCTCACAGTGTGGTTTGGGGGCTACAGGGGGAGGGGTCAGTTGAGTGCAGGAGAACAACAGTCACCAAATTAATGACTCACCTGGGGTCAGGAAGTCCAGGGCCACCTGGAGATGAATTATCTGGTTAAGAAGCCATGACCGGGTGGATCAATGGAGCTGGGGTTGTGTGGTTTATTACCACACTGTGCCCCTGGGGCTGGAGCTCCCAGGAACACCTCTTAGAGCCCATAAGGATTGCTGACTTTCTCAGGAGTGCCCAGCCCTGGTTCTCTGAGTATTCAGGGAGCTCAGAGCCCATCTGGGGAGATACAAGCCCTGATGGCCCTCAAGGATCAGATGCTAGATGGAGATTAATATGAAGAAAGCCTTTGGGTGAAAAGCTGTGGAAGGTACAAGAAGGAATCAGGCCTAGGCCCTGGCACAGTGGAGCCAGAACCACCTCTCAGCTGTTTCCCAAGTCGGGGCTGGAAGGCTCAGCCTTTACCCCACACAGACAGGACATGGGATATGGTGGCCATAAGAAGCAGGAGTCATCTTGGGGAAGGCCACTCTCTTTAGCTGAAGCTATTCTCCTGCGGGAGCACCGTCCACTACTCCCAACAACTGAGGATAAGGACCCTCAGGAAAGGCATTTGGGAGAGCTGTTAATGCACCCCACAATCACCTTCCAAAACTGGGGAGAACAGGGCAGTGTAGGAAGACTTCCATCAGAGACATTGCCTGGGCTGATTCCAGAGGAAGGAGGGAGGATTATGCAGGCTAACAGTCAGGAGCAGGGCACACAGGGAACAGAACTTTCCAACAAATGGAGAGCGGATAGGGTGTGCTAAAACCCAGAGGCCCAGGTGTCACAGAAGAGGGTGCAGCTGGATACAAAGATCTGCTGCTCTGCTCCACTAAAGAGCCTGAGTTTCTAATTAAGGGGGTTTTAGAAGTATGGCATTGTAATTGCAAGTTGTGCATTAGGGTAGTTTCTGTAGCTGTTTCCCAGATTACTTAGCTGTGCTCTGCCTCAGTTCCCTCATCTGTAACACAGAGATAGTGCCAGTGTTTCTGCATGATATCATAGTAGAAGGACACATGCAATAAGCAAGAAACAGAGTCCAAGAGGGACAGGGTACACCATTCAAGGCACCTCCCTTGGTTACCTGCTTCCTCCAGGGAGGTCCGACCTCCTAATGTCTACCCTCTCCCAATAATGTTATCGAATTATGACTCTGTTGGCGGAGTAGGGCAAAGCTCCATAATGCAACCACTTCCTTAAAGTTCTGCCTCTGAGTGCCGTGTTGGGGAATAAGCCTCCAATACATGAGCCTTTTGGGGAGACACTTCACATACAAACCATCACTATCTCACACTGGACTGAGATAGCAGGGGACAGCTGGTGCTAACAGGTACTGAACAAAGATGTGATAAGGCAGAAGTACCAGGAAAGGTCGGCTTAGAAACTTTTAAGAGGCACAATTCACAGGACCTGGTGATAGCGTAGGTGAGGGGCATGATGAAAAAGATGACATTCTTAGTGACCCCCAGTTTGTATCTTGGATGACTGACTGACTCCAGGCAGGGCGAAGGGTCAAAGGGTCAAGTTCACCAGTGTGAGACAAAGCTGAGGTTTTTGAGGAACTTCTTGAGGGAATGCTTTGAGGGTTCATTGTTCACTTCTGAGCTTTGAAAGGAGGCGAAGTGTGTTTGTATCTGGGGGTGCAGGGCAGCTGTGGATCTGGGTGTGATCACCAGGGAGTGTGAGCAGGAGGGAATTGTGGCCAATGCCATCGTTCCATGGAGTGGGCAAGGGAGATAGAAGAGTCTCTGGGGCGAGAAGGGAACAGAGATGCTACTGACTCAGACCGAGGGGAAGGAGGAGAGGTATGGGCCATCACAGCTCAGATGCCGCCGCCGCAGACACAAGGCGGGGGAGGGGCTGATGGACCATAAAGATCTACTCTGTTAGTGAGTACATTTGTCCTCATTTTGAAAATAGGGATGAAGACTGTTTGAGGACAGTGTAAACATAGAAGTCGAGGTAAGATCCCCTCAAAGGTCAGGCTCACCTGCAGGCTGTGCTGTCTACCAGGTCACCACCCTGCCACGGTTAGTGCACTAGAGTGGGGAGGCAGAGGAAGACCTGAGTGACTGTGTAAGGGACCGATAAAATCCTGAGTGCATGCATATTTTTGATATGCGCACAGCTGTGTCAAGGACCCCAGTGCCTCAGACCCATAGAAAAGGTAAAGTGTGGTCAAGTCTGAGTGAATGTTGACAGTGTGTGAAGAAAGCATGACCTCAGCTTCCTCCTCCTGGATGTTTACAGCTGAGACTCCTGCTGTCCTACAGAGACCTCCCACCGAGACTAGCCAAGCCCTCCTCCTGTGCTGGACAATAAACAAACAAACAAACAAACAAACAAATAAAAAGTTTCCGGGCTGTATAGTGGGTGCGCTCCACCAGATGGAGCACAACCCACCCAATGCCAGTTTTTCTGTTATTTCTTCATTTTGGCATCACCCTAGTCAGGTTTCCAGGACCACACTGAGGGTGTGGCACTAGTGGATGTGAAAACTGGTTGAGACTGAAGAACACTTGTGCAAATAGAAGGCGTGCCCTTAGCAATCACCCAGTGCTTGAAATCCGCCCCTCGGCATCTGTTATGATCCTTTCCCTGACGGCAGGCTGCAGCCTCCATGTGTTGGTGTCCTGTTGCCGCCTTTTCTAAATCCCCAACTACAGTTCTAGCATGTGACCTCCACACAGGCAACTCAACTCTGCACTCAGGGCTGAGCTCTGCTTACAGCATCTGCTGCTGTTCAAACCTAAGTCAGGCTTTTCAGACCTTGCTGTGACTCAGAACCTTGGAGTAATTCCCATGCAGATTCCTGGCCCTCACTCCCATGCAGATTCCTGGCCCTCACTCCCATGCAGATTCCTGGTCCTCACTCCCATGCAGATTCCCAGGCCCACTCCCATGCAGATTCCCGGGCCCCACTCCCATGCAGATTCCCAGGTCCTACTCCCATGCAGATTTCAGGGCCCCACTCCCATGCACATTCCCAGGCCCTACTCCCATGCACATTCCCAGGTCTCACTCTCAGATTCTCTCAAGAGGCTTATGCCCAAGGTGAGGCACAAAGAACACGAATCTACAGCATATTAAGATATAAATGGTGTGCAACAAACTGCGTGAATGTAAAGTTAGCAATTCTGTGTTTTGAGGTGAACACACCTGTGAAAGCATACCACAGTCAAGATGATGAGCATTCTCAGCCCACACCCAGCTCTTCCCGTTCAGGGTCCTTTCTCCTTCAGTATTCAGCCCCACCTCCCGGGAGCCGGGAGCCTGCTTCTTCTCTTTTTCAAGATTTAAACTTTTTTTTAAATTACATTTACTTATTATTTATTTATTGGGGGAGGGCTGTGCCACTGCACACCAGTGGAGGTCAGAGGATAATCTGAGGGACTTGGTTTTATCCTCACACCACATGGATCCTGGGATGGAACTCAGGTTGTTGGGCTTGGCAACATGTACCTTCACCAGCTGTGCCGCCAAGGCATGGATGTAAGTGTGTGTGTGTGTGTGTGTGTGTGTGTGTGTGTGTGTGTGTGTGATAGCATGTATGTGGAGATTAAAGAACAACTTTCAAGAGTCACTTATCTCCTACAGTGCAGGCCTGCAAGTGTAAGTGTGTAAGTGCAGTGCCTAGTGTGGGTGTGCAGTGCCCAGAGCAGGCCTGCAGTGCAGGTGTGTAAGTGTGATGCTCACAGAGGCCAGAAGAGAGTCTCTGATTCCCTGGAGCTGGAGTTACAGGCAGTTGTGATACCCAACATGGGTGCTGGGAGCTGAATTTTTATCCTTTTTTTTTTTTTTAAGATTTATTTATTTTTGTATATGAGTGCTCTGTCTTCCTGTGAGAGTATCAGATCCCATTGTAGATGGTTGTGAACCACCAGGTGGGTGCTGGGAACTGAACTCAGGACCTCTGGAAGAGCAGCCAGTGCTCTTAACCACTGAGCCATCTCTCCAGCTAGAGCAGTAGATGATCTTAACACTTCCGCAGCTCCTGAACCTGTTTCATTCACTGTAGATTCATTTGCAGTTTCTAGAATTTTATGTAAATGGAATGATAAGATATGTGTTATTTACTCTATCTGGATCATCTCACACATCACAGTTACACTGAAATTCTTCGGCAATATCACACAATATCAATGGCTCTCTCCTTTTATTGCTGAAGAGTGGTCCCATCATGTCAATTTTTGTCTCTCCATTCACCTGTTGATTAGGCTGTCTCCCATCTGAGCTGTTAACCCACAAAGCTGCTGAATGAATGTGCTTTTCTTTCTTCTGAAGATGAACTACCTGGGTCAGATAGTAAGTGCACGTCACACCCGAGTGGCATGTGTCAGACTGTTTTCCAGACTGGTTGTACCTTTTACACACTCAACAGCTGATGTAAAATCTCACTGTTTGTCACTCTTGTTGGCACCTGGATGGCTGGCCTTCCATTTCAGACTTTGCAGTGGGTGGGTCGAAGCACATCGGGGTGATTTTTCAGTATTCTTTGTATCTATTCGTTTAGTTATAGCTGGGGTTCTATCTCAGTGGGCCGAGTGCTGGCCCCACACTCCAAAGCATCTAGTTTGATTCCCAGACCAGGAGCTGGCACATAGGCCTGTCATCCCGAAAGGAGAATTGGGAGTTTAAAGTCACTGTGGCTTTAGTTAGCTCCAGGCTCACCTAGGCTACATGAAAGAAAGCAGATCTCAAATCCTCCATCACAACAGAAAGGTTAAATCTCTATGTAGGAGAGACGGCTTTGTGGGGGAAAATGCTTGCCACACAAACCCAGACAGAACTGACTCCCTGACTCCCACACTCTCACCATAGATGCTTGCGGACACATCATACACACAACCACAACAACAATAATAATCACAAATACAATTTTTACAATATTTTAGATTGTAGTATATTGCATCCATTGCAAGGGGAAGTGAGGGAGGTAGAAACCAGAGCACTCCCTGCCTGTAACTAATGATGTTGACATGTTCAGGTGTGTGTACTGTCTGCTTGTCTTCCTAGGTAAGTGTCCTTTGGAGTTAAGCATTCAGATCTTGTGCATTTGAAAAACAGAATGTTAGCCTGGAGGCATGGCTCACTTAGTAGAGTGCTGGCCTCGGAGGCCCAAAGTCCTAGGTTTGATTCCCAGCGTAGCATAAAGGACTGGCCTACAACAGACCACATGAGTTTACAGCTAGCAGTTGGATGTTTTGAGGTGTGAACACACCCACAGACCAACACCACAGGCAAGATGAAGAGGATTCTCACCCCACACTCAGTTCTCCCTGCTCCCATTCAGTCTTTTCTTTAACTACATAGAGAGGTGGAGGCCCGCCTTGGATACATGAAACCCTGCTTCAAAGCAGTAATAAAATGAGCCATCTCGCTATTTTCCTGTGTTCTCTCTTCAAGGCAGAGATGTGTGTGTGTGATATGTATGTTTTTGTGGGTGAGTGCATGTGTTTACACAGTTGTGCACATGTGTACATACATACCCCAGGTGAGTTTTCCTAGATTCTTTTCCACCTTATTTTTTAAGACAGAGCTTTTCACTAAGCCAGGAGCTTATTGATCCAGTCAGGACTGGCTGGCCAACGAGTTGCAGATATCCACTACCTGCCCCTGCCCCAGGGTTAGATCTACCATGTTGCACCCAGATTTTTATGTGGTTATGGAAGATCTGAACTCAGGCGCCCATGCTTGCTCAGCAGGAAATTTATTCACTGAACCAGCCCCTTACTGTGTTTTTATATTAACACGTGTTTCGCTGGGTGTGTATTTTGCGAATTTTTCCTCTATGTGGCTCAGCCTTTCAGTTTTATTTTGTTTGTTTGTTTGTGACTGTGTAGTGTAGGCTAACCCTCACCTCTTGATCTTCCCTCTTCCACCAAAGTGCTGAGATTTTAGGTGTGCACCACTGTACCCAGCTTTCCTTTTAAAAAGCAGTATCTTTTAAAGAACAACCCTTTTTAATTTGATTAAATTCAATTCATTGATTTTTTAAATAGTTTATATTTTGGTCTTAATTAGGAAATCTTTACCAAACTTGAGCACTAAGGTTTTTCTCTTGTCTTCTGAGGGAAGGCTTTTTTGTTGTTGTTGATTTGTTCTTTAGATAGGGTCTCATGTATCTCAGTCTGGTCCCAAATTGCTATGGGGAGATGATGTTGAACTTTCGACCCTCCCAATTCCTCTTTCTGAGATCTGAGGTTACAGGCCTGTGCTACCACATCACCCGGTGTGTGCAGCATTAGGGAGCAAAGCCAGAGCTTCATGCGTGCTAGATATGCACTGTGCCTGTGTCTGGGACACACCTCTAGCTCACAACTGATGTGTCTTGTTGTTGCAAGTGGCCACCAGCTGTCCCCATGTCATTTGTTGAAAAGACTCTCCTTCTCCCACTGGATTACCCCGACTTTTGTCAAGAATCAGTTGACAAGTTAATGCCATTTCTATTTCAAGACTATTCTATTTCCATTGGTTTACTTGTCTTTATACTAATATTGGATATAGGGCTTGAAATCAGGTAGTGGAAGCCTTTGTTCCTTCCCAGAGTTGTCTTTGGCTATCTGTATCATTCCCATACATATTTTAGAATATGTGGTGATACATTGTATATGAAATAAAGCTTGCCTGAAGATCAGAGGACAGAGCCAGCCACAGAGGTCAGGCAGTGGTGGCACACACCTTTAATCCTAGCACTCAGGAGGCAGAGATCCGTCTGGATCTCTGTGAGTTCAAAGCTACCCTGGACTACATGAGAGAATCTAGGAGAGAAACAGCCAGGCAGTGGTGGCACACATCTTTAACACCAGTACTTGGGAGCCACACGCCTTTAATCCCAGCACTTGAGATCTCAAGCCTCTGCTACCAGTATTTGGGAAGCACACACACCATTAATCCCAGCACTAGGAAGGAAGTGATATTGCTGGGTGGAGAATGGCATATAAGGCATGAGGAGACAGGAACTAGAAGCTTTTTTGGTTGAGGACTCAGAGGCATTCAGTCAGAGGATTCATGGAGATAGGATCTCGCCTTCCATTCAACCTGAGGATTCGGTAGTGGTGAGAAGTTTCTCTAGTTTCCTTGTCTCTGATCTTTCAGCATTTATCCCAATATCTGGCTTTGGGTTTTTTATTATTAATACCATTTAGAATTTGTGCAACAAGAATTCATATATCAATTTCTAAAAAAATAAAAGGTCTGCTGAGATTTTGAGATTGCCATGGTTCTATATATAAATTTGTGGATTTTGACTATTTCAACAATAATGAGTCTTACAGTAAATAGACATACTATTTTCTCAGGCTATTTGGGTCATCTTTAAACCATGTTCTTATTGTATTGGAATTAATTTGTTTCTCGTGTGTGTGTGTGTGTGTGTGTGTGTGTGTGTGTGTGTGTGTGTGTAGGGTGGGTACACATGTGTGTATGTACATGTGAAAGCCACAGGTCAACTGCAAATGTTCCTCAGGTACTGTCCACCTTGTTTATTGAGACAATTTTTCACTGGGACTCGGAGCTCATCAGCTATGGTTCCTCCCATAGCTGGGTTTTCCCAGTCCTGGGTTTACAAGAGCACAGCACCAAGACTGGCTGTTATGTGCATGTTGGGGAATGAACTCAGGTCTTCATGCTTGTGCAGCAAGTGCATTATACCAATTGAGCTATCTCCTCAGCCTTGGCAATGTCACCACCCCGCACCCAGCTTAAAATTAAACATGTTAGACAAGTATGAGAGCATTGAGCTATATCCCAGGTTGGTGGGTTTGGGAGTATAGGTCTTTAAAGTATACATACTTTAGCTCTGATTAATCTCTAATATTTAACATTACTAATTTTATGCTGTTGTAAGTGGTAATAATTAAGCTCTCTACTTCCAATTGTTCAAAGCTAATGCATAGACACATAGTATATGTTTTCTGGGTCTCTGTTACAGCTTTTTATTCAGTTCAGCCTATCTGTGGGATAAGGCTTTGCATTTCCCACTGTCTCCCTGGAGGCCAGTTCTTTTGTCTGGGGGGCACACTTGGTGAGCCATTGGCTTTCTGTCTCTATTCTTGTTCCAAGTCAAGATGCCTGGCTCCAAATGGTGGTCGTCTGACCCCTTCTGTCCTAGAAATAGCTTCATCATCCAGTTACACCACCGCTGGCCAGATGTTGTGGCCACGCAGGTAATACAGTCCTGAAATGCATCTGCCCTGTGTCCTCTGCTCCTCCTCTGCTCCTCACTTTCTCTTGCCCTGGCTGCATCTCTTCTTAACCACATTCTAACTGGCTTCTCTGGTTCTAATCTCTTCCTTCTGCAGCTTGTCCCGGCTTTACAGCTGCTTTGTAGTCCAAGATGCCGACTGGAGCTCCAGCATCCCCAACTTAAAGGGAAGAAAGGCAGTCCATCCACTTCTCTGCACAGTGAGGATGAAGTCTGTCTTGCTGTGGATATCGCTCTGTAAAAATAAAATGCCAATTGGCCAGTAGCCAGGCAGGAAGTATAGGCGGGACAAGCAGAGAAGAGAATTCTGGGAACAGGAAGGCTGAGACAGAGAGACACTGCCAGCCGCTGCCATGACAAGGAAGATGTAAGGTACTGGTAAGCCATGAGCTACGTGGCAACTTATAGATTAATAGAAATGGGTTAATTTAAGATATAAGAACTGCTAGCAAGAAGCCTGCCACGGCCATACAGTTTGTAAGAAAGAAAAAAAAAAAAAAAGAGGAGGCTGGGCATCGAAGACACTCTATATGGGGTTTATCTTCTTCTTGGCAAAAATAGCCATTTGGGCAAGAAATTGTTCTTGCCTGGACTGCATGATCAACTGGACATGCAGGACCCATAGGAAGGTGACCACTGAACTTTGCTTGGCAAAATGGTCCTTCAGGCTCCTGCTTCGCAGAGGAAACTGCCAGATGTGGTGGTATTGTGTTCCCCGAAATATTGTGTGTTCCCCGAAATAAACTTATCTAGGGTCAGAGAACAGGACGGCCACAATAATAAACATGGGGATAGGCAGTGGTAGCACACGCCTTTAATCCTAGCATTTCAGAGACAGAAATACCTCTGGATCTCTGAGTTCAAGGCCACATTAGAAACAGCCAGGCATGGTGACTCACGCCTTTAATCCCAGGGAGTGATGGCAGAAAGTAGAAACATATATAAGGAGTGAGGACCAGAAACTAGAAGCATTTGGCTGGTTAAGCTTTTAGGCTTTGGAGCAGCACAGTTCAGCTGAGATTCATTTGGATGAGGACTCAGAAGCTTGCAGTTGAGGAAACAAGACCAGCTGAGGAACTGGTGAGGTGAGGTAGCTGTGGCTTGTTCTGCTTCTCTGATCTTCCAACATTCACCCCAATAACTGGCCTCAGGTTTGATTTTATTAATAAGAACCTTTAAGATTCCTACTACAACCAGCCATTCTATAGGACACAGAGAAAAATAACTGGGGGGACTCTAGGCCTGTATGTTGAAGACAGATGCCCCAAACTTTACAGAAGAACTTTGCTTGACTGTCCAGGTTGTCAGCTGTCTCTGTCTACTCTCACAAGACTCCCAAAAGTTGCTTGCATCCTTCTCCTGGTTCTCAGGTAATATTATATCCTTCTGAGGTCTTTGATGTGGTTGAAGACTAGATAGTTATAATTTCCTCAGTTATGATAAAAGATAAGTTAGATATGAAATCTTAGACTCACAAATATAGGCTAGATAGGATGTTTTCTTTAATTTTGCCAAATACAAATAGATTAGATATTATAACTATAATTCTTGCTTGATAATTGTTTTGTTATATGTAATTTTACTATGTTAAAGTTAAAACCTTCCTTTTTGAAAAAAAAAAAAAAAGAAAGAAAAGGGGAAGTGATGTGGATATTGCTCTGTATAAATAAA
This sequence comes from Onychomys torridus, assembly GCF_903995425.1. Classification (NCBI taxonomy): domain Eukaryota; kingdom Metazoa; phylum Chordata; class Mammalia; order Rodentia; family Cricetidae; genus Onychomys; species Onychomys torridus. The sequence goes on from NC_050443.1 coordinate 163,165,398, forward strand.
ATGCCGATTGGCCAGTAGCCAGGCAGGAAGTATAGGCGGGACAAGCAGAGAAGAGAATTCTGGGAACAGGAAGGCTGAGTGAGAGAGACGCTGCCAGCCGCCGCCATGACAAGGAAGATGTAAGGTACCAATAAGCCACGAGCCACGTGGCAACTTATAGATTAATAGAAATGGGTTAATTTAAGATACAAGAACAGCTAGCTAGAAGCCTGCTGCAGCCATACAGTTTGTAAGCAATATAAGTCTCTGTGTGTTTACTTGGTTGGGTCTGAGCAGCTGTGCACTGGCAGGTGAGAGAGATTTGTCCTGACGGTGGGCCAGGCTGGACTGGAGAAAACTCCAGCTACACTGTCTTCTGTCGAAGAATCCACCACAAGGCTCTCACTTCCTGCTGGATAGAGTCTGTACTCCTCACTCTGATACTGCGTGAACGTTTGTCTGTCTACCCAGGATCCATTCACTGTTGGGTCTTTGGCAACAGAACTCAGTATACCTTGAAGATAAGCCACCGTGGAATTAAATTGTGAGCAAGCAGAAGGTTCCACAGGAAGGCGGAGCACTAGGCGAGCTGCCTACCTTCCCTTAGTTTCCCCACGTCTGAGAGGCCTTGGACTATGAGGTGACCTTAACGACACAAACACTTGCTGAGGCTGTACAGAGACTGTGATCCTGTGACAGCAGGGTCACTGTATGAGTCCTGGATTGCCAGGCTCTAAAATGGTTTTACCTTACAGAAAAATAAACCTTTTATGTTCAAGCGACTACATCTTTATTCCGGACGATACATCTATTTATACATCTATATATAGTGTCCTCAGCATACTTTCTGATTTCCTCTTATTTGAGTCCCCTACAAAGATGCTATGTTCTGGGCTGGAGAGATGGCTCAGAGGTTAAGAGCACTGGCTGCTCTTCCAAAGGTCCTGAGTTCAATTCCCAGCAACCACTGGTGGCTCACAACCATCTGTAATGAGATCTGGAGCCCTCTTCTGGTGTGCAGGGTTGTGTGCAGGCAGAACACTGTATACATAATAAATAAAATAAATCTTTAAAAAAAAAAAAAAAAAAAAAGATGCTGTGTTCTTACCAGGCTGTGCTGCTTCTTTATTTTGTGGTTGGGGGAGAGAGTAGGGGAGGGTGCACATTTGTGTGCCAGTTCGTGTGCACATGTGTGAACAGGTATGTGCAGGCCAGAGGACAACCTCAGGCATCATACACTTCATTTTTATTTTATTTCATTTTATTTAGTGTGTGTGTGTGTGTGTGTGTGTGTGTGTGTGTGTGTGTGCGTGCGCGCCCACATAAGGTCAGAGGACAACTTTCAGGAGTTGGTTTCCTTCTTGTACGGTGGGTCTCAAGGGCTGAACTCAGATCGTCAGGTTTGTGCAGCAAGGGCTTTTACCAGCTAAGCCATCTTACCAGTCCTACTTTGTTTTTAAATTTTATTTATTTTTATTTTATGTGTATGATTTGAGTATTTTGTGTGCATGAATGTATGTGTACCAAGTGCATGCTTTGTGCCCTTAGAGGCCCGAAGTGGGTGCCAGATTTCCTGGAACAGAAATTATAAATGGTTATGAGCTGCCATGTGGGTGCTGAGAGCAAAACCTGGATCCTCGCAAACATAGCCATTGCTCTTACCTGCTGAGCCATCCCTGAAGCCCTATCCACCTTGCTTCTTGAGACAAGGTCTCTCACTGGGGTTTGCTCATCTCTGCCTCTCAGCAGTGTACCAGGTACCATACCCCACTTTTTACATGGGTACTGAGATCAAACTAAGGGCCTCATGCATAGCAACCACTACACCAAGTGGGACCTCTCCCCAACCCATTTTCTGTTTTCTGGGGGCAAGGGATGCCTTTCTGTCTCTGTTTCTTCATTTCCTACTGATCGAAGCCAGACTCTGATGCCCTCTCCACCATCAACCCTCTGCCGGCTCTGCAAACCAAATGGGATTTCTTCCTCTTGTGAACCTGGGAGTGTTTGGGTTGCTTCCTTAGTGCTGAGTCTCTGCCCACTGCTTGGATGCTTTTCCCTGCCACACTGTCAATGTGACTCAACGTGCCAAGCACAGGTTCAGTGTTCAACAAGGATTTGCTGAAGGGATGCATGGGCAGGGTGAGTGTTCAACAAGGGTTTGCTGAAGGGTTGCATGGGCAGGGTGAGTGTTCAACAAGGATTTGCTGAAGGGATGCATGGGCAGGGTGAGTGTTCAACAAGGGTTTGCTGAAGGGTTGCATGGGCAGGGTGAGTGTTCAACAAAGGTTTGCTGAAGGGTTGCATGGGCAGGGTGAGTGTTCAACAAGGGTTTGCTGAAGGGATGCATGGGTAGGTGCAGGAATGAAAACACACAGAACATTCTGTTATCCCCCATCCTGTGCATCCATGCATCTCAACCCTTTCAAGGAGACTGCAGGTTAAACAGGTTTCCATGACTGATAGCAGAGAGGGGAGAATGCACAAGAGCAAAAGACTGCCTCTGTCTAGAAAGGACAAGGCTGAGGGAGAATTATTGCACTTGGCACAGGTTGCCTTGTAAGAACAACAACAACTAATATTTACTAAGCACTTGCTATGTGCTGACACCATGCAAAGTGATTTACACACACGATTTCATCAAAGCTCCCAGCTGACTAGGAGGTTGGAGGTAACTGCCCCCCCCCACCATGTTAAAACTGAGACTGAGATCCAAAGAGGTTAACCAAGTTGTCCAAGGTCACAGAACTTGGAAGAAGCACAGCTAGAATTGAGAATCTTTCCTGACTGATGCCAAGCCATGTCCTTTCCCTGGAGTTAGGCTGTATGAGACATGGCTGTCTATCTTACAGAGTGTTGTGGACCTGACATTCAGGAACCATGATTGGTTTATCCCTGCTCACTCTGCAGAGCCTACACACTGTATCCAGAAGTCTCCACTGTATCTGGAAGTCTCCACAGAATGTTTAGCATCAGAATGATCAAAAGGAGTTTTTCCCTCCTGAGAAGATAGACATCAATTTCTCCACGAACTAGTACTAACACTGGTGCTTATTCCAAATAAAACAAACAAAAGACTGAAATGTGACATGAAGGCAGATCAGCCAGAGACTGCAGCACCTGAGGAACAACTTGCTGGTGAATTCCCTGAGTTTTCTTTCTGTCTCACGCCAGTATCCCAGGCTCAAAGCTGAAGAAGCCAGCAATGTGTAGAATACACAAACAAACAAACAAACAAACAAACAAACACTGCTGCCCCTTCTTCCCTTTTCTCTCTAGTTAAAGGATTAGGAAACGGACAACCTAAGGAGACCCCTTTTGGACAATACTAGCTCTGCTCCAGCAAATACCACCGGAAACGCTGGAGCTCCCTACTGGAGTCAACAAAGCGGTCATGCAGACAGGCAGAGAAGAAAACAGGGAAGACTGGGCACTCATCTCCCCCTTGGTGAGGAACACTCACTAGAGGTATATGGGGGCCCAGCAGCAGTATGGCACCCTCCTTCTCTCTCTGCACTGGGGAGATACCAGGGGAGGCTTGGCTAACAGCCTTCGTGGCCAGGATGATGTCGTTGGGGGCCTACTAGGGGCTTGAACTACTCTCACGCAGTGGTCATTAGTGGGGCAGATGGGAAATTGATGTCTCCCCCACTTTGCAGTTATGAGATGATGATCCTACCTCCTTAACTGTGCAGCTGTGTTAGAGGCGCTCAGCTAAAGGGAAAAGATTGAGATTCATCTAATACCCAAAATGTCTGAGTTTTAACTGAAAATCACTCTTCATACTAAGAACCAGGAAGATCTCAAACTGAATTTAAAAAGACAGTCTGTAGATGTCAACAGAGAAATGGTAAAAAAATGTTAGGATTATTCAACAAAGACTTTAAAGCAGCTGAAAAACGCAGAAAAATGTTTCAGAGGTGCTGAGGATATGACTCCATGGCATAGCCTGGGCTGGATCTCTTGCACTGGGAAAGGTAAAGTGCTGAGATGCAGCCTGAGTGGTGAAGCTTCTGCCTGGCTGTGTGAGGTTCTGGGTTTCATCGCCAACATCAGAAGGAAGGGAGGGAGGGAGGGAGGGAGGGAGGGAGGAGGGAGGAAGGGAGGGAGGAAAAGAAGGAAACTGTAGAGACCAGTAGGAAGTGGCTTCCTTTTGACAGTAAAGGACTATTAGTGCAGAATATCCAGCAACAGTCTCTTTCGGAAATGTCTTAGTCACTGCTGTGTTGCTTTGAGGAGACACCATGACCAGGGAAGCTTGTAGAAGACAGCATTTAGTCCAGGCCTTGCTTACAGTTTGAAGATGAGACTGGGGCTGTCATGGGCTTTTAAAACCTCCAAAGTCCACCCCAATGGCATATTGCAGCCACCAAGACCACGCCCCCCAAGACCACGCCTCCACCAAGACCACGCCTCCACAAACGCCACGCCTCCACCAACGCCACGCCGCCCCCAAGGCCACGCCTCCACCAACGCCACGCCTCCACCAAGGCCACGCCTCCACCAAGGCCACGCCTCCTGATCCTCTCTTACCAGTCCACCACTAGGGAGCAAGCACTCAAACAATGAGCCTTTGGGTGCCATTCTCATTCAAATTACCACCAGAAATGAAGAAGATAGAGGCACTTTGGAATATAATTCTTACAAAACTAACGTACAGTTTCCATACATTCCTTTCTGTTTATCCAGAGGGAGTGAAAACTGTGACCACACAAAACCTTCAGCAAATCTTCATAATAGCTTTATTCATATCACCAAAACTTAGAAGTAGTTAAGATATTCTTTAACCGGTAAGCTATGTGGTATGTGTAGATCATGGAGCACTAGTCAGCACTAAAAGGAAGTCAGCTATTAAAGCCACGGGAAGTATGGATGCAACTTCAGTGCTCACTGTAAAGTGAAAGGAGTAAATATGGGAAGGCTGTGTACCATCAGCTTCCGGCCATGTGACATCCTGGGAAAGGCAAAACTGCAGGTAGAAAACATGTCATTGGTTTCCTAGAGATAGGAGGAGGGGAGAGGGTGACTAGGCAGAGCACAGCATTCTTTGGGTAGTGAAAAATGCTCTATATGGAGCTAAAATGGCAGATGCATGCTAGCAGACATTTGCCTAAATCCATAGAATGTACAGCACCAAGAATGAGCCCTACAATAAATGACAGGCTTTAGGTGGTAGTGGGGTATCAATGTGGGTTCATCAATGAAAGGGAGGGGAGGGAGGGGAGAGAGATGGAGCAAATGAGAATGTTATCAAGATGAAGGAAAAGCAGATGACCATCTATCCTGAAAGAATGGCTAGAGGAAGTTCTTAAGTGGAAAGTGGTCAAAGAAGGACATGGGTATGGAAAGGTGCCTCAGTTGTTAAAATGCCTGCCTTGCAATCATGAGGATCTGAGTTCAGGTCCCCAGCACTCCCTATAAAGCTGGGCAGCGCCCAGGTGGTGGTGGTGCATTCCTTTAATCCCAGCACTCCAGAGGCAGAGGCAAGACATATCTCTGTAAGTTTGAGGCCAGCCTCATCTACAGAGATAGTTCTAGGACAGCCAAGGCTACACAAAGAAACCCTGTCTTGGAAAGGGGGGTGGTTCACAGTGGTATGTGCCTGTTATCTTAGCTCTACATAAGTGGAGACAGGAGGGTCCCTGGAGAACACTGGCCAATTAGATTTGAATTGATGAGCTCCAGGTTCAACTAGTGACCCTGACTCAAAAGATTAGAAAGCAATATAGAAAGACACCTGACATTGACCTCTGGCCTCCACATGCACTTGCACACATGCTGTGAATGTGTTGCTCTGATTGATTGATAAATAAAGTGCTGATTGGCCAGTAGCCAGGCAGGAAGTATAGGGTAGGCGGGACAAAGAGAGAGGAAGGCTGAGGAGTGGGAGGCTGAGACAGAGGGACACTGCCAGCCTCTGTGGTGAGAAGCAACAAGATACCGGTAAGCCACGAGCCATATGGCAACTTATGGATTAATAGAAATGGGTTAATTTAAGCTATAAAACAGCTAGCAAGAAGCCTTAGCCATTAGGCCATACAGTTTGTAAATAATATAAGTCTCTGTGTGTTTACTTGGGTCTGAGGGCCATGGGAATGGGGCAGGAACAAGATAATTTCAGCTGCACACACATGTGCATGTACACATGCACACACCACACACACAGAAGGACTGTTAGAACAGTAAAAAGAAAGATACAGTAATCAAAACTATATATAAGTACAAAAAAAGATTTTTCTTTGCTTTTTAAACATTCGAAATTACTTTTAACTGTTGAATCAAATGTTGAAATAGTCTCTGATGTATGTAGAAGCAATACTTGATAACTATGTTCTAAAGCAGCAGAATAATGGAATTTTAAGGGAGATAAATTCATTTGTGCTGATAATTTATGATGACCTATGGGCTCTGATTATATGCACACACATATGTGTATATGTGTGTGTGTATGTGTGTGTAAAGATTTGTCATTCAAATTGGTTTAATAAAATGCTGATTGGCCAGTGTCCAGGCAGGAAGTATAGGCAGGGTGACCAAACTAAGGATGATGGGAAGGAGAAGGGCGGAGTCAGGAGTCACCAGCCAGACACAGAGGGAGCAGATGATGAATGTACCATGCTAATAAAGGTACCGCCACATGGCAGAGCATAAATAAGTACTATGAGTTAACTTAAAATATAAGAGCTAGTTTGTAATAAGCCTGAGCTTTTGGCTGAGCATTTATAAGTAATATTAAGCCTCTGAATGGTTATTTGGGAACTGACAGGTGGGAGAGAACTGTCTGTTTACAGTGAGGTACTTAAACCAATAAAAAACTTATACAAAGTGATTATACCCAAAAAGGACTATAGAAAAAGTAAAAGTAAAAGTCTTAAAAGTGTGCAAGTTACCCACAGAAAAAGAAACACACAAAGCAAAAAGCAAAATAGGGGATGAAGCCATGGCTCAGAAGGTAAGAGTGCTTGCTATACAAGCCTGAGGTCCTAAGTTCAAGTCTCTGGCATCACATTAAAAAGCCATGCATGGCCATACATAGTTATAACCCTAGCATTGAGGGGCAGAGACATACAGCTCCCAAGAACTCACTAGCCAAAATGGTGAACTTTAAGTTCAGTGAGAGACCTTATCTCAAAAGCATGAGGTAGAAAGCAATAGAGGAAGACATCTGACACTGGCCTCTGGCCTCCATGCACACACATGTGCATATACCCCACACAAGCATGCACACACAACATATGCATATACCCCACACACAAACATGCACACACATGTGCATAAACATCCCACACAAGCATGCACACACACATATGCATATACACCATACACAAGCATGAACACACATGTGCATATATCCCACACACAAGCATGCACACACAACATATGCTTATACCCCCCACACAAGCATGTACACACACATATACACCCACATAAGCATGCACACACATATGCATATACACCCCCCCACAAGCTTTGTACACACACGTGCATATACACCCTCACACAAGCATGCACACACATGTGCATATACACCCCCACACAAGCATGCACACACATGTGCATATACACCCCCACACAAGCATGCACACACATGTGCATATACATCCACACACAAGCATGCATACACATGTGCACATAGACCCCTTACAAGCATGCATACACATGTGCATATACCCCCCCACAAGCATATATACACACACACACACGAGTAAATAAAGGCAAATTTAGGCCCTCAGATCTCAACAATCACCTTAAATTTAAGTAATTTATATCCATTTGGCACAACTGATTAAAAATCATGATCAAGAGCTGGGTAGTGGTGGTGCACACCTTTAATCCCAGCACTCGGGAGGCAGAGCCAGGTGGATCTCTATGAGTTCGAGGCCAGCCTGGTCTACAGAGCAAGTCCCAGGACAGCTAGTGCTATACAGAGAAACCTTGTTTCAAAACAAACAAACAAAAAAAACAAAAACAAAACAAAAAAACAACCAACAACAACAAAAAAAATCATGATTAAAAGCTGAGCATGTTGGTACACACCTTTACTCCAGAACTTGAGATGTAGAAACAGGCAGATCTCTGTGGGTTCAAGGCCAGCCAGGGATACACAGTGATACTCTGTCTCAAGAAAAAGAAAAAGAAAACAAATCATGATTAAAAATCCTGTCCCATTGGTTGGGGACATAGTTCATAGGTAGAACACTTGTTTAATATGTATAAGGCCTGGATCCAATTCCTAACAGGACAAAAAAGAAAAACAAAATAACAACCCAACTATATCTTTGTATGAGAAACTCACTTCAAATAACGGAACAAAAAGCCAAGTTGAAGGCAAAAGGATAAAGAAGACATGTCACATAAGTATCAGTCACACAGGCAGGAACAGCTCCATCAGGATCAGGAAGAGTAGGCTTTCGAGCAAAGTGATCAGAGGCAGAGATGATCTTGTGAACTAATGAGTGTCAGTCCAGCAGGAAGACCTAGGAATCCTTGGTCTGCAGACCGAGCTGCAGTTCTGCAGGTGGGAAGCAGAGCCAGACAGATCTGCAAGGAGCAGGAAAAGGCCAGTCACTGAAGACCAGCACCAACGGAAGACCTGGACAGAAAACCGGAGCTCAGCGATGCCTGCAGTCAACAGGCCTGATCCCTGTCTGGATCACTCCACCCAGCGAGAGCTAATTACGCACCCTTCCCATTCCCTATTGGTAGGGCCCTCAAGCCTGACCAGAGTTTGATCCTAGGACCCACATAGAGGTGGAAGGGGAGAGCTGACCACACAAAGTTGTCTTCTGACTTCCACATGTGCGTTGTGACACACTCATCCCAACCCCACATACATTTTTTTTCCCCTAGAATGTACACCAAGATAGACCATATCCTGGGCTGTTAAGCAAACTGAACTTTTTCTTTCTCCAATACTGAGAATAGAACCCAGAGTCTCATACATGCCAGGCAAGCACTCCACCACCAAGCTGTATCCCAAACCCTTTAGAACTCTTTGAGACATCATCCCAGTACATTATCCTTCCATGCCTGCATTGAACTTGTGATACCCCTGCCTCAGCTCCAAATAGTTGGGGACAGGCCCATACCCCAACTCCTAAATGACTTTTAAATGAATTAAAAACATATAAAATGTGTTTTACAACTACAAATGGAATTTTTAAATATTTATTTTTCAGCCATGTATAGTGAGTGGTACAGGCCCTTAACCCAGCACTCAGAAGGCAGAAGCAGGTGGATCTCTGTGAGTTCAAGGCCAGCCTGGGCTACAGAGTGAGTTCCAGGACAGGCACAAAGCTACACAGAGAAACCCTGTCTCAAACAAAACAGAACAAAAAACCAAAGAGTGAAACGGGATATCACTAGAGTCTCTGCACACATCAGATGGACAAGGCAACAGTGTGCAAACACTACACACAGGGCTGGCAAGATGGCTCTGCACATAACGGCGTTTGCCACCAAGCCCGGCCACCTGAGCTTGACCCCCTAAGCCCCACACAATGGAAGGAGAGAACTGACTCCTGCAAATTGTCTTCTGAGCACCACACTCACACCTTGGCCAGTTCATGTGGTGTGTACAGCGATCTCCTATTTATACTGGTTGAGGGTTAGAAAGGAATTGAGAGACAGAGGTGAGCGAAGGCAGAGCCTGCTCAGGACCAACCCGTCCAGCACTCCTCTGCAGATGTCTGAGTAGAGCATCACACCCTCCTGCCCTGTTACCTTCCTCCATGGCCCGCAGTGTTCGGCAACTTGTCTGCCTCCCTCCCTTCTTAAAGGCTGGGATCACTTTCTAGTTGGCCATCCCATCACAAATGTTTTATTTTAGCTTCAGATAAATGGCTAGTTCTCCTCACTTTTCAGATTTGGGCCCAAGACCTTTCTTTGTACATGTCTATACTGACACCACCATCCTCTATCTCTCTTCCATGACGTACACCTACAATGCCTTTGCTAATATCCTCAGCTGAAAAAATAAAAATGAAACAGCTTTGTATTCGTTGATTTCATATAAGAAACTTAAATATGTTATACTATCTTTAACAATATCCATCTTCATTTTAAAACTCTCCCCACCTCCCTACCCTGTCTTTCAGCTTGGACCTCTTCATTACAGACTACAAGCTGGAAAGTGCTAAGGAAGCAGTATGAGTGCAGAGTCCTGGCTTGTCTTGGATTCCCCACTCATTTCCCCTGCGTCTCACCAGTGTAATTGTAATTCGATACAAACTTTAAGCAATCTACTGTTGTGAAAGCTTCGCAACCAGCAACGTTAGTTTTCACACATATTTTATTGGTTTCTATGACATTTAGTTAAATTATCTAAGAATAATATGTGCAGCTGGCATAAAGCAAATGACTCTTGGTGAGCATGCCATTCAACCAAACAGGAAGGGGTTTGCACAGTGCACAACATCCTGGCTGTGAGCATTTGATGAGCCATGAGTGCGGGCGGTGTCTTCTACACAGGATGGATGGTGTCACTTAAGCCAGTGAGCCAGGTAAGCACAGGTTGTTCTAAAAGTTGTAATAATGACTAAAATTATTGAAGGCCACTCTTCCAGGCACCATGCTAGGTGCTTCCGTATGCCCTCAATTAGTGAGTGCCCGAGGAAGGTCTCACTGGCCCTATTTTGTAGATAGGGAAAGGGAGGCTCTGTGGAGTTTCACCCTTCCCAAAGCTCAGATTTCTGTCTGACTTAAAATCTGCACTTTTACACACAGCTCGGTGAGCAAATGAACACAGAGGGTGGGAGGATCTGGAAGTTGGGGGATGTTTTCCCAGGGTCAGGAAGTGTCCCTGAAAGACCGATGGGCTGAGTGTGCGTGGTTTCCTGAGATGAGAGAAGTGTGAAGGAGGAGGTTAGGGGTCCATGGGAGCCGGGGGAGTCCTGTAGCAGGTGCTAGAGGAAGCTCACACCTGGAGCTGGGACATGTCAGTCACTTCTTACGATCATTCCGTCTGTGCTCACAATCAGCAGTGGCTCCTTTAGTTCAAGTCTGTCTGCTTTTATGTCAGCAGAATCAGGCTGGAATTTTATTTTTTTTATTACATTTATTTATTTTATTGGGTGCGTGGCACCTGTTCCCTGTGCGGAGGCTGGAGGACAAGCAATCAGTTCTTCTCACCCTCCACCATACAGGTCCCTGGGGATTGAACTCAGGTTGTCAGGCTTGCCAGTGAGTGCCTCTACACACTGAGTCATCTTGCCAACCCCGGTTAATTTTTTTTTAATCATACTTATAGGATAAAGAGGGAAACAGAGCTACACTCTCAATGTCTGTCCTTGATGGCCACGTACTAACAGCGCAGCAGTTGACCAGTGGGGCAGAGTGGGTCAAGTATGGTAAATTTAGTCTGGCATCATGGCGGCACCAAGAAGCTCCGTCTTAAGCTTCCTTTTGAACTGTCCTTGCTGAGTGTCCATTCTGTTGGCAGCTACCTCCTACCTCAGAGCTGCTGATGCCCTGGCCCCAGACTCCCAGGAAGACGTCAGGCCTGGCTCATCCCCTTGGTGTACATCCCCTCTGTCCTCCCCATCAAGCCCCAGCTTGGGCAACAAACCCCAAAGAGGCTGAGTTCCCTTCTACACCTGTTTCTTCCTGCCCTGTTAAGCCATGTTACCTGACTCCTGGCTGCGGTCCAAGCCCGGTCTCTGGAAGAACTGGGCTTTTGATGCTGGCTGAGGTTTGGGTAAGTTCTGCCTCTGCCCAGCACTCGGCAGTGGTATTGGCTCCTGTGTCTGCTCACCACAGCATTCTCAGCACCCAAAGCGGTTTGCTGCGCAAGCAAATGCTATTTCCTGTTATCAGTCAATCAGTGACTGAACCTCTCCGGTTAGCATTTCATCTGCTGGGTACGGATTGTACTTTCCCCACATGGTGTGCAGAGCACGCTGACATTGCCGCCATGACTCCTGTGGATAAACAACTGCTGTCAACCTGCCACCCATTTCCTTAGTGTGTCAATGGGTGCATGCTTCATGGTTCCCAGAGGAGATCTTTTGGCTTCTTGTTTCCATAGATTCCCCATTATAAAAATGTTCTTCGTCCATGGTGGCCATATGAGGACAGACTGCCTTCTTAATATTCATGCTTATGCCCATGGACTGGTACTGCTATCAAACTTGGTCCAAGAAACTTCTTTTTCTTTTCTTTTTCTTTTTTCTTTCTTTTTTTTTTTATGGTCAGTGGTTAATGCAGAAACTTATAACTGATCAAAGAGCTGAGAATGAGTGACTGTGTGCACTCAGCCCTAAATGGGACATGGATGTCAACCTCCTCAAGGCACAGGGAACACTGACTAAGAGGAGACAGACAGAATAGTGCTGCAAGATGCTATCTTCAGGACAGAACTAACAGCTGTGCTTATTTGCACAAGACCTGCACAAGAACAAGCCAGTCAACACTCCAGCATGGATGGGAAGGGGCTGATGAGGTCCCACCTCCAGCTGTCTGCACTATTGACGGTTGATTGTCGGGCTGGAGAGATGGCTCAGTGGTTAAGAGCACTGGCTGCCCAGAGGACCCAGGTTCAATTCCCAGCACCCACATGGCAGCTCACAACTGTCTGTAATCTCAGTTCTAGGGAATCTGGCACCTTCATACCAATGACATGAAATAAATTTAAAATAAATTTTTTAAAACCAGTTGATTGTCAATTTCCTTTGGGTTGTGACTGCTGGGGCAGCACTAGCTTACTCAGTGAATTACAAGGAAAAGGGCATAAAGCTGAGAGGAGCTGTGTTGGAGGGGTCTGGTTGGAAGGCGGGAGTGGGTCATGATCAGGATACATTGTACACATGGATGAGACTGTCAAATAATAAGTATATTTTAAATTAAATAAAACATTTAAACCCTGTCTATACTTGTTCCTTCTTGTTTTTAATGAAGTATTTCACCACAGAAGCCTTTTCTCTGTAACACCTGTTTAGAGCCTGTCCTGGTCAGTCTGTCCAGGCTGCTGTAAGGTCACCCTCAAGCCTGTCCTGGTTATAAACAATAGACATTGATTGCTCACGGTTCTGGAAGCTAGAGTCCAAGGTCAGGGTGCCTGCAGCTTCCCTGTCTGCTGCTCTCTGTGCTTCAACAGTGGTGCCTCCTGCCAGGCTTGAAGGCTAGGGCAGCCTCGTGCCAGGCTTTCAGGAGGCGGAGGCAAGAAGACCAGGAGTTTAAGGGCAGCAGAGCTACAGGAGACCCTGTCTCAAAAAATAAAATAACAACAGCAAGAACAAAGGGGGTGGCGTGGTGCTGTGTCGTCACATGGCGGAAGGTTTGGTGGCAGTTCCTCCTTTATCTGTTGTAATTAGATTAGTGAACGCAGAGCCCTCATGATGCAACCCCTCCCCAAGGGCCCAGCTTCTGAACATGCTTGCATGAGGTACTGCATCAACAAAGAACAGAAACATAGAATCATACAGCCACAGCACAATGAACTTTTGTTAATGTAATACATAATGTCTATAATGGGGCCTAAAATAGGAATAAAGTAGATTCTGTTTATATTTACTGAGTTATTATTTTTTTCAAGACAGGGTTTCTCTGTATAGTCTTGGCCATCTGAGAACTTGCTCTAAAGACCAGGCTGGGCCAAACACTCACAGAGATCCACCTGCCTCTACCTCCTGAGTGCTGGGATTAAAGGCGTGCACCACCATCTGGCAATTTACTGGGTTCTTTTTTTTTTTAAATGTTTGTGTGTGTGTGTGTGTGTGTGTTGTTGTTGTTGTTGTTGATGATGATGATGATGATGATGATGATGGCAGCTGTTAAAGGCTAGGCTTACAACCAAAAATATTTCTTAGATTCTTAAAATGTGTTCAGCAAAGACCAGGGCAGCCCTTACTTTATACCATGTTTTCTGCCAGCTGTTGGGGGCAAGGAAGACACATATCAAACCGCTACACCCACTCCTGTGAAGTAAAGAGAGTAACTGTGTTCTTAATGCTGTGGAAGAGACACTGTCTGTGCTACGAGAGTGTGAGATACAGTAGAAGCCTCCTCCGGCGTGGCCAGTCTCAAAATCAGTCTGCTACCCACAGAATGAGCAAATGAGTGTGCAAAGTGGGGGTGGAGAGTGTGTGAGTGTGTGTGTGTGTGTGTGTGTGTGTGTGTGTGTGTGTGTGTCGCTGTAGCTACAGATGAAAGACTACTCCAGGAGTAGAAAACAGCGTATGTAAAGGAACCAGTGAAGTTGGAATACTATGAGGATCCAGAAATACACAAAAGTCCTATCATGCTGACCTCCAAGGTCAAGTTAACATTTTGAGTTTTATCCTAGAGCAGAGGGAGTTGTTAATCTAACAGAAAATGCAGACTCAGTCAGCCGGTCAGTTAACACGGCTTTTTACCCTAAGTTGTTCCTTTGTGTGGCACTTTGTGTTTTATAAAATATGTCCCCAGGGTCACCTTATGCCTCTCCTGCTTAGGCTCTCTGGGTGACAAAATCCTATTGATACAGATGGGTAATCTAAGACTCAGAGACGTAAATAACTTGCCCAAGGCTGCACAGTGAGCCAGCTGGGGGCAACATTTACATCCTGGCCACACTTCCAAGGCTGATCATGCACAGGAAACACTAGCTCTTCGGGGCTTCGGCCTAGAGTTCAGGTCCTTGCTGGAAGAGAAGCCCTTTAGCAAAGGATTGTACAGGAGTACTACAAGAGTGTGGAATATGGTAGAAGCCTCCTCCGACGTGGCCAGTCTCAAAATCAGTCTGCTACCCACAGAATGAGCAAATGAGTGTGCCAAGTGGGGGTGGAGAGCAAGCGAGCGTGTGTGTGTGTGTGTGTGTGTGTGTGTGTGTGTGTGTGTGTGTGTGGCTGCAGCTACAGACAAAAGACTATTCCAGGAGTAGTTAACTGCTTTAACCAAAAGGCCGCAGAATGAGAATTCAAATCCCACCTTGGCAAATCCTGATCAGCCAGGAGGCTCCGACCAAGTTGCTTAACCTCTGTGAATCCCTCACGCCTTAGGTGTGAAAGAGGCTGATCACACTAACTCATGATCACACTAACCTGCAACAGTTCAATGGAATGGTGTGAAGTGGGCTGGTCTATTGGTGAAATTATTAAGGCCACTCCACGTAGTTAAAAGGGAGGTTTATTTTGTGGGTAACTTACAAATGAAGGGATAGGTTGTAGGGTCTGGGAACGGTATGGCGCAGTCTGGCGGTGTTCTCTGGAGAACTCTGCTCCGTCCACCTCCAGTGTCCAGGGTCCTGGAACCAAGAGAGACCTCTCCTCTTGATCCTGGGTCTTCAGCGTCCTCCTCAGCCCCGCCTTGTGGGTGTGACCATTACCGAAGCCTCAGTGGGGGTTGGAACTTCCAGGCCAAGGCTGGAATGGCTACCCACTACACTGGTCACACTAACTCATGGGGTGGCTGCGACAGTTCAATGGAATGGTGGATGTTAACGTATCTGACGCATAGCAGGAACTCAACAAATAACAGCACATTTCCATTTTTAAGGAGAGAAAATAGGCTTCCTCGTGTGTTGTCGGTGTGGGATACACTGAACTTAGGAGTTCAATGAGGCTCAAATCCCTTCATCACAGGGTTCATTGTATGTGAAATGGGTTGCATCCCCGTGCAGCTTGCAGGGGTGTTGAGGAGGGTGAGGCCTGGGGTTCTTCTTGGTAAGGAGGCTCCTGCTCAACCTGACACCTCTTCCTTCTCATCTGTGGCAGGAGTTTTACAAACAGCAACTGCCCAGGAGCTGAGTGCAAGGGTGTGATTCTGGTGTCCTCCCAAGGGACATTGTATAGTGGCCTTGAGTCTAGAGGACAAGAGCCTTAGGAAGAAACATTGAAAAGTCTCAGAGGCAGCCAGGCGGTGGCGGAGGCGGTGGCAGCAGCGGCGGCGCATGCCTTTAATCCCAGAGCTCGGGAGGCAGAGCCAGGTGGATCTCTGTGAGTTTGAGGCTAGCCTGGGCTATAGAGTGAGTTCCAGGACAGGCACCAAAACTATACAGAGAAACCTTGTCTCAAATAGCAACAACAACAACAACAACAACAACAAGGGCTCAGAGGCCTGTTAAACATCCATGGAACGGTTATGCCAGGAGCTAGGGATGTAGCTTTGCCAATATAGTGCTTGCCAAGCACATATAAAATCCTGGGTTTGATTCTCAGCATTATATAAACTGTGCGTGGTGCAGCACACCTGTAATCCCAGCCCTTGGGAGTTGGCACAGGAGGATTGGATGTCTAAGATCATTCTTAGAGAGTTCAAGGCCAGCTGGGGTATTTAAGATTCTGGTTTGGGGTGTTTGGTTGCTTTTTCTTAAAACACATTTTTTTTAAAGGTCCATCTAGGGTATTGAAGAAAGAATAATAACTAGTTTGAGAATCCAGAGCACAGGGAACATGTGTGAATCTCAGGTCTGAATATCCTTGACTATGCATGAATCTTGCTAATCTAGGCCAGTGTGGACCTTCATGGGAGCCTTCACCCACCTTGGGGCTGAAAGCATTCTAAGAAGCTAGCATAGAAAACTATAGGCCATAAGCTTTCCTGGCTCACTTTGTATATTTCTTTGATTTTAAAAACGGGGCCTGCTAGATAGAAATGGGTGATGGGTTGAATGAGGGACTCAAAGAAAAGCAGACTGTTGTAGAATATTATTTTAAGGTGTGTTACTTTAGTTTATGTTGCATTTGTTTAACTCTGTGAAGCTGTGTTACTTTGCCTGTCTAAAAGAACTAAACGGCCAATAGCAAGGCAGGAGAAAGGATATGTGGGCTGGCAGGCAGAGAATATATAGAAGGAGAAATCTGGGAGGAGGAAAAAGAAGTAGCCAGAGAAGGAGGAGGACTCCAGGGGGCAGCCACCCAGCTTCACAGCTAGCCACAGAGTAAGACTAAGATTTACAGAAGTTAAGATAACAGGAATAGCTCAGAGGCAAAAGACAGATGGGTTAAGTTAAAGAAAGCAGGCAAGAAACAAGCCAAGCTAAGACTGGGCATTTATAATTAAAGTCTCCATGTGTGATTTATTTGGGAGCTGTATGGCAGGCTCCCTAAAAGAGTAAAAACAAACAACAACAGCAGACTATTGGATATTCAGGAATTCCTGGTTGTACAATAACCTGCAGCCTAAAGTTGAATGGTAACTGAGCAAGCAAACACACACACACACACACACACACACACACACACACACACACACACACACACCCCAGAAGTTTCATTAAGTGGTACCTTACTGTATATGTGATGCACTCTGGTATTTGATTTTTCTATTTGATTCTCTTTCATTAAATTGATTTCCTGACTGCTAACGGATTGCAACCTGTACTTTAAGAAGCATTGGCCTAATAGACGATTTGTCCTTGGAGGTGATTGAGGAAGGCGCTGTTCCTGAATAATGAAACTCGGATGAATGATGCCAAAGACCGAGCTGCCTGCCTATGCACTTTAAATGCTCATAACAGAGCCGTACAATCAGATTTTCTGTCACCCCTGAACATTAGGACCTAAAATAATAAAAACAATAACAATGTGAAGAACAGCGACACTCTTTACTACTGGATCCAGTCAGTGCAGAGAATGGGGCACTTGGGTAGGGTAAGAACGTGAACAGACAGACCCTGTAAGAGTTCATAACCTAGTGAGAGAAATGGGTTGGGTGGAAGTGGGAGGGCGTCAGATAACTAGGGTGACATCTTGCTTTGGAATAGAGACATTATGGAGTAATAATTGTACATAGGACACCTTTAAGTATATCCAGTGTAGGGACTAGAAAACGTACAACCTCATTCTAAAGCAGGACACAGAAGTCCCTATGCGCAGGGGTGAAGGAAATCAAGTCCACAGCGCTTAGGGGTGTAACTTAAGGGGAGGTTGGTGGGCTCTGGAGCCAACAATGTACCACACAAGCTGGAGTTCAGTAGTGAGGAAGATGGAGAGTGAGACAGGCCTCTATGTGTGAGGAAGCTAGAGCAGGGCTCCCTTCCGGAGGCCAGGGGCCATCACGTATTGCCAGCTCTGGGGAGGAGCTGGAAAGATTTCCTCCCTGATGGACAAGCTGCATGAGAAGGTTTTGTCTTTGGGACGCAGAGGTGGAAAGAGTCATCCTTGACTTTCCCGGGCCTATGTCACAAACACGGAGTGAGGTCAGCATCTCACTATGCACAAGACGTGGGAGCCTCAATTGGAGAAAATAAGAAATGAACTTTCTCCGTAGATAGTGAACCCACAGGGTCCAACACAGTGCTTCTCCCTGGCCAACGCTATGCAGCTCTCCACAGGGACCTAACCCCATTAGAGATGAGCTTACAACAGTAAAAAACTGGGAACTACAGGAGGCTGTGAGCCACTATGAAGACGCTGCAAACAGCTTCCATGGGGGAAGTTATACACGCTTTACTGATATTGACACGATGATTGTAGATAGTTGTGTGATAGAATTTGGGCTGGTAACACATGTGTACCTTTTATAGTGATCAAATTAGGGTAAGTACAATATCTGTGACCTTCAATACTTACTATTTCTTTTTGGTGAAAACATTCACACACACACACACACACACACACACACACACACACACTATTGTTAGTCACCCAGCTGTGCATTCTAACTCCACAATCTATCCTTCCTTCATTTTAATGGATGAATACTATTCTATTATGCAGGTCATTCTTTATCCATTTATCTGCCAATGAACATCTAGTCCAATTCCACATCTCCGCTATTGTGCATAGCTTTGCAATAAATATGGGAGTGCAGATATCTCATTGATACATTGAGTTTATTTCCTTTGGATATATATCTGACAGAGGGATTACCAGATCTAATTACACATACTGAGTGCTCCCCACAACAGGAAAGAATAAATCTAAAAGGCAAGAATAAGATAATGAGCCAGGCAGTGGTGGCGCACACCTCTAATCCTAACACTCAGGAGGCAGAGGCAGGAGGATCTCTGAGTTCCGGGCCAGCCTGGTCTACAGAGTGAGCTCCAGGACAGCCAGGGATACACAGAGAAACCCTGTCTGGAAAAAAAATAATGAAGGAGAAAAAGGAAGAGTTGGAAACAACCAGTTAGAATTCTAAAACAGATCAATGCTCAAGTGAAAACAGCTCAATAGAAGGGTTGGACACCTAACGATACTACTGAGGAGAAAGCTGGCCAATTGAAAGATTATGTAAAAAGTACCCAGAACAGAATCCACAGAGTTAAAGTTATTTACAAAAGAGAAGCTAAAAGATGTGAGGGATAAAGCAAGGCCCAATCAAAGAGTCCAGAAAAGAAGAGAGAGGAGAGAGGGGAGGCAGAGAAATTTTTCAGTATTGAATGCAGGAATGAAATCTTGGTAGAAAGAAACACAACTGGATTTCTGAGGAAAAAAAATTAAAAACAGGTTGATACCTAGATCCATTGTAATCAGACTACAGAGCACAAAAGACAACGGACTTGCAGGCTACCAGCAGTATGACAATCATCCAGGCCCTAGGCTTCTCACCAGGAGCCACAGAAACCAGAGGACAGACAGTCACAGCTTCGAAATACTGAGGAAAGGAACAGTCGACTTAAACTTCCAAAGTCAGACCATTGTCAAACAACAGACAGATAAAGATGACTGCCAAGCCTGTGATTCTAGCACCCTGGAGGCCGAGGCACTGGGACTGCAAATTCAAGGTCAGTTTGAGCTACATAATAGAGTGATGTCTCAAAAACAAACACAAAACATACAAAAGCATAAAACAAACAGAAAAAACCAGGGCTGGGAGCAAGGGCCAAAGTTCAATCCCCAGCTGCACTCACTGCACACATGCACTCCACATACAGAAAAATAAAATAAACACAATTTCAGTTTCCAATGAAAGAGAGCTTCTGATTCACAGATCTTTCTGAAGAGAACATGCAGGGCTTACACGAGGGCCCGGCAGATAGTGTTTGCTGCCCCAGCCTGATCCACTGGGTGCAACCCTCAAGTCCACGCTGAGATGGAAAGAGATAAAGCAGCCCCACAAAATTGTCTTCTGTATCCCGCACATGCAGTTGTAGCACATGCACGCTCACATTCATATATCAGAACACACGTAGTAAATACATTTTCAAAGAAAACACAATAAAAGGATATTTAACACATGTACTTCAGCAAGAAAGATACTGAGCCCAAAAAGGAAATTTTGCACTATCAGAAACAATAATAAGTAAATAACTTGGTAACTATGTACGTAAATCTGGATAATAATGATGATTTTGAGAGAGTATAAAAATATGATGAACACACAAAGATGGGAAGGTTTGGTTTACCTCCTAAGGTCTCCTGCTACTTAGAAGAAGAGCAATCAATTGACTTTAGTTTTTGTAAAGTAAACAATGATGTTTTTAAAGAGTTAAAGGTAGGATTGGAGGAGATGATTTAGTCATTAGAGTGCTTCCTTGGCAAGCTTGAGGATTTGAATTCAATTCCCCATAATCCATGTGAACAAAAGCCATGTGTGGTGGGTTCCCGATCTGGGGAGACAGAGACAAGTGGCTCCCCCACATTCTTTGGTCAGCAGCCTAGACTACTAGGTGAGCTCTGGGCAATGAGAGACCCAGGCTCAAAAAACAAGAGTAAAGACTGATCCTGGAGGTTGACTCTGGCCTCCACATGCACACTTGTGCACATGTGCATACATGTTTGCCACCACACACACAAGAGCAAAGGGTACCTCATTTCTCTAAAATGATGTTTAATTTCCAAACCAGGAGACAAGAATATTTTAACAAGAGAGTAAGGAAAAGACTGGAACAAAAGAGGAAAGAGCAAGGAAGAAAAAGACAGAAAACAAGATCAAGTGGATAAAATAAGAAATGAGAGTAAGACATAGAAGTAAGTCTAAGTGCATGAGCCACAAGAAAGGTAGGTATGTAGATGTGCCGTGAAAGGAGACTTACCCAGCTCTACTCCATAGCGTCAAGCACACCAAAGTCCTGCACAGATGGGGAGATGGTCTCTAACCCCACCCATTCTAAGAAACTTGTGGAGGGATGTTTCTCATGTCCTGCCCCACCCCAAGGTCCAGACAAATCTCTCCCACCCACGGTCCCACAGCCGCTTATGAAATAATCACTCAGAGGCTTATATTAGTTACAAACTGTGTGGCCTATGGCTTCAGCTTCTGGCTAGCTAACTCTTTCTTCTTAAATTAGCCCATTATTAATCTATATGTTGCCATGTGGCCATGGCTTTATTGGTCTGCTGGCATCTTGTTGCTCCTTCAGTGGTAACTGGCGTCTCTCCTGACTCTGCCCTTCTTGTCTGTATCTCTGCTTGGATATCTTGCTTGGCTGTAAGCTTTCTTGCCATAGGCCAAAACAGCTTTATTTATTATCCAGTGGGAGTACATATTCACATTGTACAGAAAGACCATCCCACCACAGTCCCCTTTTCTGTCTAATCAAAAAGGAAAGTTTTAACTTTAACATAGTAAAATTATATATAATGAAACAGTTATCAAGCAAGAATTACAGTTAGGATATCTAGTCTACTTTTATTTGGCAAAATTAAAGAAAATATTCTATCATCTATCCTATTTTTGTGAATCTAAAGTTTTTTTTATCTAATTTATCTTTTATCATGACTAGGGAAAACTATAATTATAACTATCTAGTCTTCAACTCCATCAAAGACCCCAGAAGAATATAATATTACCTGATAAACAGGAAGTACATTGTAAGCAACTTTCATAATTCTGGAAACAACAGAGACAGCTGTCTGCCTGGACAGTCATCCCAAGTTCCTCTGTAACATTGGGGCATCTGTCTTTAGCCTACAGGCCTAGAGTCTCTGGCATAGCTCTCAGTGAAGTAGAAAATTTTAAGGACTATTTTGTCCATTTTGGCATAGTTCATCAATCACTTCTTCCCATGTCCTATAGAATGTCTGGCAGTTTCTTCTGTGGAGCAGGAACCTGAAGGACCATCTCACCTTGCAAAGTTCAGTGGTCACCTTCCTATGGGTCCTGCATGTCCAGTTTATACAGCATCCTGTTAAGCAGTCAAGACAAGGGCACTGTTTTGCACAGTGGCTAACTTTTGCAACAAAAAAGCAAACTCCATACTGAGTTTTTTCAATGCCCATCATCCTCTTTGAAGTCATTGGTGCTGCCAGGAGCAGATATGTTTCACTGTCTAGAAAAGTCTAAGTTCCTAAACCATTTTAAATGCTATGTTCTGTAGGTCTTTGAAGTGTTTGAAGATTGCTTACCTAATTGAAATATACCTTTGTCTACCTAAAAAACTTAACTAACATGATGATAAGTTTGATTATCATAGATGACTATTAATCTGTGTTTCTTACTTATATTTTACAGTTTTAAATGAATTGCATAAACATAGTACCTTAAACAATATTAGAAATATACATACAGTATAACAAAATTAACCTTAACTTTGTATCAATAAACTAAAATCTATAGCAATGTAAAATATTTCAAATGAGTTGTTGCTTTTTGAAAGTATATTCAGTAATCTATCCTTTTATCCTATTATATCTATATCCCCTTTTCTTCTTTAGGAAGAAATTGCATTTATGATCAACCCACTTTAAACAAAAAAAAATTCATAAACAATATTTTGGGAATTTGGGTGTGGCTTCTCACATACTACTTCCTGCTGATTGAGGGTGCTGGCAATTTTATGGGAATCCTGAGAAAATTATGAATTATAGTTAAATCTTGGCTGTAGTAGTCTATGAGTCTCAGCCAGTTGCTTTGAAGCTATTTTGGATGTTGGATAATCTGGGCCATGGTTGACATTAGAGACCTTTCAGGGGGTCTTGGTGGATCAAACCATGTTAGCCTGGAAGCAATCCACAAGTTCTCATCTTCTGTGGAAACAAAAGCAGAACCTCTTTCCAAAGCAACATACCCTTAGACCCAAATTTTGAAGTCAAGATAACTTTAAAATTATATATGTATTTACTTAGTAGTCCCTATAATCAAATGTCTCTCTGCAGTTAAAATTCCCAAAGACAATATAAATAATATATAGTATCCTGATTCTTTGTATAATTTTCATCTTTACATGGTTTAACTTTTATATTACTTTTACTGTCTCTTTAAAGACTTTATTTTTTAAAACTATTTATTTCTTTGTATAACTGTCTATACTCCTTTGTTCCTTTCTCTCTCTTCCAATCCTATGTACATTTTTACACACACTGTAAACTGTTTAGAGTTTTATTTTATCTGAATCTGTCTTACTGTGCATCTATAATCCTTTTCTGGCTAGGAGAGATTTTAAACTGTTAAGCTGTGCAGCAGCTTTGGCTGTTGACTCCACCCTGAAAGACATCCTGCAACAGAAGTAGTTGGTAGCTGCTGAGGTGGGAGGCCCTTCCTTCTCTTGGGGTGTGACCACTGGTGGGTTCCCCATGATCCCATGGATGGCCTCACACCCATATACATATGGGAAGTGATAACCAGATTTAGTGGATTTTAAAAAAAAATCCATGAAATTAGGAGGAAGAAGAGGTGTTAGGGAGATTACAGGGGAGCTGGAGAGGAAAATAGAGGGTGTATGTGATCATATTTATGTGTGTGTGTGTGTGTGTGTGTGTGTGTGTGTGTGTGTATTTGTAGTAAAAATTTTAATTAAGTAATAAAATAATAAACCAGGTCTAGTTTGTTCACAAAAGAGTTTCATAAAACATGAATTAAAAAATAAAATAATAATGAAAAATTTAAAAAGTTGAGGAAAAAAACATTAATTCCAGAAAGTGAGAAAACAAAGCTGCCAAACAAGATGTGTTATGAGGGGATAGTAGTGCACACCTACAAACTCAGCACTTGTGAGGCAGACGCAGGAAGATAAGTTCGAGGCCAGCCTAGACTGCATAGCAAGAGTTTGCCTCAAAATACACAAACAACAATGATGTGTTATAAACTGTCAATCAAAGGGAGGCTGGGCTAGTTATACTGATATCAGACAAGAAATTAAGAGAAAAGCACTAGCACTGAGAAAGCAGGGCATTACTTATTAATAAAGAGAACACTTCAATAAGGAGCTTTACTAGTGAGACTGGGGAGCTGCAGCCACAGCAGCTCTAGTCCAGCCAGGCCAAGCACCTCTGCAATGGCCATGGCCGTCCTGACTGCATTTACACTGACCTGCCCTTGCCAGGGCAGTGGTGCCCAGCCAATCTTTGAGCACCAAGCCAGAGCACTAGAAACAATGTGCTATTTTCTTTGGTTATCAATTACAATTGTTTGGTTTAAATCTGTGTTTATTGCAAACTTTCCATTTGCACTAGCTAGAGTTCCCCAGTGGTGAGCAAGGGTAACAAGGTGGATTGGAGAAGAACCAACTCCTCTGAGGACCTCAAAAGCATCTAAAGCCTTTGACAGGTTCCTGAAGCTCACTCCTGGGAATGGGAGAGACCAAAGCATTCTGAGATTCTAGGCCAGTGTGGAGAGCTTGGGATGTATTCTCTAGAGGATCGTGGACAAGCAGTCAAGATGTCAGGGAGCTGGATGAAGCTTGCTATCCATGGACACTTCATTTCTGAAGATGCATGAGAATCTTGTGCTCTACCCTCTATCTATCCAGACATCTACAGACACTCCTAACTCTACATTCTGGACATTTCTCCCCTTTTATATCATGTCCATGAAATCTTACTGCACTGTGATTGGTCCATGGGACACAGCAATGTAGCCTGATTGATCCCATCTTTCAACGCTGGCCAGTATACCCTGCCCTTCATATTGGTGCATTTCTCAAGAACTCTTAGCTGCCCACCTTTTGGAGAGTTTGTGAGCTTATCTCTGTGCTGTGCACTCTTGGGATGTCTGCCAGGCTTCCTTGGGAACTACTCTTCCCTCAACAGAGGTGGACTCTTTGGAAGCCCATTTGGCAACAGTTGATTGAAGCAGGGTCCCCTGCCTGGAGCAAAGTGAGCCAATCAGATTTCTGCATTAGGGAGTTGGGGATTTGGATGGATAGGGCCCAAAACCTGGATGCTTATGAACAGTCAGTCATACCAATGCCATCATGAAGGACAAAGCCAAACGGGCTTCGGTTTCTCAGGATGCTGGGCTGCTTTTTCATCCCACATTTTACTTTGTAAGACAACTCATGGCTATACTTGATAAATAACACTTTGTGATTAAGCTCTAGTTACTTTCTACTCTTCACAGCTTTGTTAACATGGCTTAGTTAGAGAAGGGGATCCCCAGCCCTTCAGTAGGAAGTGTCTTCCTAGTGATTCCTCCAACTTCCAAGTCAGAACCAGAGGGTTCACTGTGAACCCACAGGCTCCAATAGAGTGGCAGGTCAGAGCAGGCACTGAGTCTGCCTATCATTCTCTTGGTAGGGCTGTCTTGTTTCATCCCAGAAGCAGTGGCCAGAGGCTCTGACTCTAGCCTTTCCATGTCAAGTAGGCATCTTGGACTCCTACTAGGCCAAAAGTGAGCTACAAAATACATAAATTGCTCCAGGGCATTAAATATGTTAAGAATTAACTGAGAGGCCAGTGGTTAAGAGCACTGGCTGCTTTTTCAGAGGACCAGGGTTCAGTTCCCAACATCCACATGGTGGGTCACAATCATCTGTAACTCTAGCTCAGTGGATCTGGTTCTCTCTTCTGGCCTTTGTAGGTAATAGATATACATGTCGTACAAACATGCATGCAATACCTATACATATAAAATAAAAATAAGTAAACTTCTTAAAAAATTAACTGAGGAACCATGTAAGAACTGTGATGAGTTTCTATGCTTTCTGGAGCTGCGCCCTGTAACATGAATCTTAAAAGGTCTTATTAACTGAAAAACTCAGAGCCAGCTATTGGGGTAAGTTCTGAAAGATCAGAGACAGAACAAGCCACAGCTAACCTCACTTCAACCAACTTCTCAGCTGATCTTGTTTCCTCAAACTGCAAGCCTCTGGTTCCTCATCCAAATGGATCTCAGCTGAACTGCTGCTAAAAGCCAAAAGCTTAAAAGCCTCTAGTTCCTGATCCTCATGCTTTATAGACCTCGATGCTTTCTGCCATCACTTCCTGGGATTAAAGGCGTGTGTCTTTCCCAAGCAGGACATGAGATCTCAAGTGTTGGGATTACAGGCATGTGTCATCATGCCTGGTTGTTTCCAGTGTGGCCTTGAACTCACAGAGATCCAGATGGATCTCTCTCTGCCTCCAGAATGTTAGGATTAAAGGTGTGTGCTACCACTGCCTAACCTCTATGTTTAATATTGTGGCTGTTCTGTTCTCTGACCCCCAGATAAATTCATTGGGGTGCATAATATATCAACCACAGCACCCAGAGGCAGTGAGGACACAGCATTCCCTGTGGACTTGGGGTGCATCCAATCCTGCATTCTACCTTTACCCATGCACAGTGATTTTACCTGTTCCTTTGGCTGGCATTTTCAGCAGCCGTCTATGTATCCAGTCCTACAGGCTGGTTGTGTTCCAGAAGACTGGAAGTCACTGGGTCTATGGGACGAGGTCCTTATAGACCCTAGGAGTACTTGGCCTTGGAGTAAAATGTCCCTGAGGAACCACAGACATGGCTAGGCTGCTAGTCAGTGGCGTCCACTGGTGTGATACCCCTACTGTCTATAGTCATGCCTAGTCCTGAACAGCCCATTCTTTCAAGGCTTCTTCTACAAAAACAGCCTCCCTTACTAAAAACAATCACTACAAGAGAGGAGCACCAACTAATAAAAGTAGAATCAATGTTAGAATTATAAAATTCCCTATTAGGACCCTTGAAATCCAAACGGATCATTGGTGGATGCTAAAACCACTAAATAATGGGCTAAAGAGATGGTTCAGTGGATACGAACAATGGCTGTTCTAGAGGGCCCAGGTTTTCTTTCCAGCACCAACATGGCAGCTCACAACCATTTATAACTCCAGTTTCAGGGCATCTGATGCTCTCTGAGGGCACCAGGTACTCACATGCTACACAGACATACATGCAGACAAAACAGCCATATAAATAAAAATAACAAAAATTTTTTAAAAAAACCACACTGGATTAAAAGAAATAGGATATTTACAGTGTCAAAAATCTACCTATAGAAAATGCATTACCATAAAAGAGGGAAAACCCCACCACATTAGAGAAATCTAGATGATCTAGATGATACCACATTAAAATGATCAGACCATTCCCACCAATAGTGGCAGACCTACATCATGTGCCCAACATTACAAGCTGAGAAGGGCACATCACTGGGTAATGATATCCTGCCCAAAATGCTTAGCTTGAATTTATTCATGGGGAAGTGTCAGACAAATCCACACTGGGAGACATATACCTGGACCTTCCAAAATTGTGAAATTCATGAGAACAAGAAAAAGAAAGAAAGAAAGAAAGAAAGAAAGAAAGAAAGAAAGAAAGAAAGAAAGAAAGAAAGAAAGAAAGACAGAAGGAGGAAGGAAGGAAGGAAGGAAGGAGGAAGGAAGGAGGAAGGAAGGAAAGTGTTGAGAAACCATTGGGTTTGATTCCTGTAGGATATAGATATGATAGGATGAAAGTATACATTATTGAATCTACTTTTAAAGAGCAACAACTTGTTTGAAATGTTTTACATTGCTATGGATTTTAGTTCACTGATACAAATTTAAAGTTAATTTTGTTATATTGTATGTATATTTCTACTCTTGTTTAAGGTATTATTTTTATATAGCTCACTTAAAATTATAATGTATAATTAAGAAGTACAGATTAATAATTAGTCTCCATGATAATCAAATTTATAGTCATGTTAGTTAAGTTTTCTAGGTATACATAGATATATTTCAATTAGGTAGGTAATCTTCAAACACTTCAAAGACCTACAGAACATGACATTTATAGTGTTTTTAAAACTTAGACTTTCTGGACAGTGAGACATGTCTGCTTCTGGCAGCACCAATTTACTTCAAAGAGAGAGATGGGCATTGAAGACACTCCATCTGGAGTTTATCTTCTTTTTGGCAAAAATAGCCATTTGGGCAAGACACTGTTCTTGCCTGGACTGCTTGACAAAATGTTGTATCGACTAGACATGCAGGACCCATAGGAAGGTAACCACTGAACTTTGCAAGGCAAATTGGTCCTTCAGGTTCCTGCTTCACAGAAGAAACTGCCAGACATTCTACAGGACACTGAGAGAAGTGACCGAGAGACTCTAAACCTATGGGCTGAAGATGGATGACCCAACATTATGGAGGAACTTTGGATGACTGTCCAGGCAGAAAGCTATCTCTGTCATTCTAGATTTTTGGAAATTACTTACAATGCTCTTCTTGTTTACTTAGGTAATATTATATCCTTCTGAGGTCTTTGATGAAGTTGAAGACTAAATAGTTGTAATTTTAATTTGCCTTGGTTATGATAAAAGATAAGTAAGATAAATAGAATATTCTCTTTAATTTTGCCAAATACAAATAGACTAGATATTGTAACTGTAATTCTTGCTTGATAACTGTTTTGTCATATATAATTTTACTATGTTAAAGTTAAAACCCTCCTTTTTGGTTAGACTGAAAAGTGGAAGTGCTGTGGAATGTTGTTCTATATGCTATGAATGTGTGTTGCTCTGATTGATTGATAAATAAAATGCTGACTGGCCAGTAGCCAGGCAGGAAGTATAGGCAGGATAAGCAGACAAGGAGAATTCTGGAAAGAGGAAGGCTGAGTCAGGAGTCATCAGCCAGACACAGAGGAAGCAAGATGTGAAGACAGAACTGAGAAAAGGTACCAAGCCACATGGCTAAACACAAATAAGAATTATGGGTTAATTTAAGTGTAAGAGCTAGTCAGTAGTAAGCTTGAGCTAATAACCATATAGTTTGTAAATAATATAAGCCTCTGTGTATTTACTTGGGTCTGAGCATCTGTGGGACTGGTGGGTGAGAGAGATTTGTCCTGCCTGTGGGCCAAGTGGGACACAGGAAAACTTCAGCTACAAATGTGCAGCAATAGGAAAATGCCTTTGTTCTCACAAGACAAATGCTGAAGTATTTAGTGTGAAATGTTACCCCTTTGTCAGCAGTTAACAGAGGAATGTCTTAGAGAAGGAAGACACAGCAAATGTGGGATCCACAAATTTGTGAATCGTGGCCGAGGATAAGGGTGTTCATTAAAACAATGAACTATTCTGTAGGTTTGTAGCTTTTCAAAATGAAAAGTTGGAGAAAACAAACAGCTTTAAAAGGAATCCAACAACCCGTAATGAAATAATGGATCAAGTCAATGATAGTAAATAGCTACTCAAATCATTAGGTGAAAAGCTGGAGGGCAAAAATGGAGGGAGCTCTGTAGTGGCTAGGGCAGGCGGATGGCAACCAAGCCCCTGATCAGTCCTAATATTATAAAAAAGAAAGACACCAGGAAGCTACACACTCCTTATGGGAAGCCCCAGGAAGTTCATGCCACCTGTAAAATATTCTTGCCAAAAAACCCAAACCCAAAGCCAAGCAACTCTAGAAACCACCAACTTAAAGGGACAGAGAGACACATTGAATGAATGGTACCACATGGATGCAACTTGCGAATTCTAAAATGAAGGAAATCGCACTGGAAAAATGATGTACAGTTTCTTTGATAAACTTCAAGAAGGAAGAAAGAAGCTAGGCGTGGTGACATGTGCTGTCCTCCCAAATATTCACGAGGTTGAGGCACAAGGGCCTCATGAGCCCAGTGATTTAAGGCTAGTCTGGGAACTATAATGGGACCCTGTTTCAAGAAAGAAGAGGAGAAGAAGGAGGAGGAGGAAGTAATCTTTTGAAAAAGGAAACATGGGCTACATGAGTCACAAGGTTGGACCTTGGTTAAAACCCAACTTAGGAAGGCTGGAGCAATGGCTCAGCAGTTAAGGACACTGGCTGCTCTTCTTGAGGACCTGGGTTTGGTCTCCAGCATCCATCTGGCAGTTCACAACCATCAGTAACTCAAGTCTCAGGGGGATCCAATGCCCTCTTCTAGCCTCCAAGGGCATTGCATGCTTGTGGTACACCCGTACACAGGCAACCCCCCCCCCCCCCCCGCCCTGCACACAGAAGGCACTAAAATAATTTTTAAAAACTTTAAAAACCCAACAGGGAAACTTGAACACTGGGAGGTGATTTGACAAGGGTAAGAAATACAGTTGGTTTCCACTGGGCGAAAGGATAGCATGTTGTGGTTAGGTTGTGAATCTTCACTTTTAG
The DNA here is from genome assembly GCF_903995425.1 of Onychomys torridus. Lineage (NCBI taxonomy): Eukaryota > Metazoa > Chordata > Mammalia > Rodentia > Cricetidae > Onychomys > Onychomys torridus. Next base: position 163,195,520 of record NC_050443.1, read on the forward strand.
GAACACATACTTCTGAAATATTCATGGATGAACTGATTTAATCTCTATAGTTTATTTCCAAATGATTCTGGGAGAGGACAAGGGGGGAATAAAGAAAATAATATTGGACGTGTGTTAATTGTTGAAGTTAGATAACACATCTATGGAGATTTAAATAAATGTACATATATTTGAAAGTCTCAAGAATAAATCTGTTTTTATTTTATTTTATTTTATGTGTTCTTAACTGCTGAGCCATCTCTCCATCCCCAAGTTATTTTTCTTTATTAAATAAATAAACCCAAGCCAGCTCAATATTTTCCCAAACTATTTACCATAAGTAGACTCTTCATTGTTGGAAAGAATAGATGTTCTCCCCACCCTAAATAGGGCACACATATAGTCATGGAGAACCCCAAAGGGTGGGCTAAACCACAGATTATCATGAAGGTTCAAACAGCACTGCTCCCCTGGGAGGGCTCCATCTGATATCCTTTAAGCCAGGAAAGCCATGTCTTGCCTGGGTAGCCTTTGCCTCAACTTAGGTTAAGAAATGGAGCTTTCAAAGGCTACTGTGTTGGAGCCAAGACTGAAGGAGGTGGTCAGCTGAGCTATCTTCCTCGTGAGTCTTTGCTCAAGTCTGGGGTCCAAGGTGAAGGATGGTGCCAGAGGGATGGGTCCATCACTGACGTGGGAGTACTCTCTTGAGAGCTAGAGGGTTTTGAGAGCAGACTCCCTTCTAGTACCTTCTTCCTGGTGCTCCAGGGGTCCTACATCATGGAAAGAACTGTCCTGACCCATCTCTCCCACTTGAATCTTCTCACAGAACACGCCCATCTTCCTCCCAGCCCGTTCTTCTTTCTTCTCTTTCTTTGACTCAGCCTCACTCTCCTCTTCTCAAACTCCCTTCTCATCTTCACCCTGTCCTCCATCCCACCAGCCACCAGTCCAGGGTCCAAAAGAAGGACAGCTTTTATATGGCTTGTAAAAATCTATTATATCTGTGTTCAAAAGCTAGCAGCTGAGAAACACTGGTAATAAGCGTGTTATTAAGCGTGTAAATACACTTCCACCCCAGGGCTTCCAAGGGGTGGGAGCCAGGGCCACAGCAAGGGTGTCTCCTTTGCACACAAGACCCCATCCACCTGTCCTCCACCAGGACTGGAACTCGGTGCCAAGCCCAGTCTCCTCCGGGCTCCAGCCACCTTCATCCTGCAGAACCCAGAGTCTTGGAGAAAGGGGGCGGGGGAGAGGGCCAAAGAAAAAAAACATTAGGAAAAAAACTCCCACCCAGAGAGCATTCTTTCTGCAGCACTCAGGAAAAAGGATGTCTCACAGGGGACGGGAAGGCGAAATTTTTTCACATCCAAATGGATTGCAATTTCCCTCCATTTAGCACCTGAAGGTAATTAGCTCGAAGAGACTGCCGAGTGCGAAACACGTTCACGGAACATTAACTCTCACACATTCTCCAGTTGCAGGGAATTAATAGGAAAGATTAAAGTTTAAAGAGAGCAAAATGCCATTACCTCGCCAGCCACCTCTCTCCGCGGCAGTATCCAGCCCCCGAAAACCTCCGGCCACTGCCTAGGCCAGGGACTCGGGTCTTAGCCTCCAGCCTGGCTGGCCCAGACATCTAGGTGTGCCCATCAGTAGTATCAGCGTGTGCTCATGTGCATGCATGCATGCATGTCAAACAGGGCCATTCTGACCCCTCACAAGGCCAGTGGGGCTGACCCCCTCCCGCCCCCTGAAGTTGGAATGGACAGGAACAGGTGTATTCTCCTACAGGCCAATACCTGGCAGAGAGGTGTGGCCTGGGAGAAGAGGTGTGTTGGGAAGGGCCACTAGCATGGGTTAGTCCCGAGATTTGAGAGTAGAGAGTGACACCTGCCAGCTTGACCAGCAGTAGAGGGTGTCACTGCCACCTTGGATAGGCGTAGGACCACCTGAGTGAGGCAGTGGAGGAAGGTGCCGCCATGACTCTGTTTTCACTTCCTCCATACACGCGTCCGGCAGGCTGTCACCCGTTATCACACATGTGACCTTTGCACTCTGCACCTCCTCTCTCTGTCTCTCTCTCTCTCTCTCTCTCTCTCTCTCTCTCTGTCTCTGTCTCTCTCTCTCTCTCTCCCTCTTTTTTTTTTTTCAAACTTTATGGAGGCTTCAAATTCTAAAGGTTTCTATGTTGCTCGAGGATTTTAGGAGAAGATGTGAGACACAGAGAGGGAGACAGAGAGTGGGAGAGAGTGTGTGTGAGGGAGAGAGAGAGGGAGAGAGAGAGGGGCAGAGGCAGGCAGGAGAGAGAGCGCGAGATGAAATTGAGACATGGAAGAATTTATTGCCCAGAAAATTCCATTCTGCTATCTGATTCAAAAAGTCCAGTCCCCCCAGCTTCGGAAAATCTATTTTCCACATTTTAATACCCTGCAGAACAGTCCTCATAACTCATCCGAGTGTGTTAAGCACAGTTTTATTAGATCTGAAACAAATTTTGGTGGGGAGATACTATAGGTCATTAACCATGGAGTAATTTTATCCTTGTTTCCCTAATGATGCCATAATGGCGAGCGAATTTCTTAACTAAAGACCAAAGAACATTTTGAAGGTCAGTTTCATCTGTGAGCTCCTTCAAGCGCTTCTCAGAGAAGATTGGAAAACTCGCCGATTTTTTGAAGAGTCATTAATAATGTGAAAGCTGAAAGCACCCTCCATTTGCGTTCCTGCTTTTTACCTTTTAATTTTATATCGTCCCCGCTCAGAGCCCTGCTCCCGCTCCTTCACCCTCCTCTGGACCTCCCGCCCACCCACCCGCCTCCCCACCCCACACAGGGAACGAGGATGCTGGGTACCAGGTACCAGGCTGCCTGCTGTAGGGAAAGTGGGGGCAGCCAGGAGGGCTAAAGGCCTGGGGAGCCAGAGGCTCCCCTCTGGCCTGGATGCCCCCCACTCCCTGCCCTGAGATGGTGGGGACATCTCTGTGTTTCCATAGCATGGGCACTGGGTGAGGGTATTGTTGTAGGCCTGGTGTGGGGGGGTGTGCCTACATGCAAATGTGTCTGGTGGGATATTGAGGTCTCTGTGGCACACATGCATGTTTCGACCAATGGTAACTCAACCATCTGTAGAGCTAGGTACCCCCTGCAAATAGGTGAGGGAAGGCCATTGAAAGCAAACACATGGTCCAGCTGCCTGGTCAGTGAGCATATGGGGAGCTTTTGCTCTGTTGACAGGACAGGGGTCTCTCAACACGTGTAGATACCATGTGTCATGTTTTAGAATGCTTAGCATGCTGTGAGGGGTGCAGGGTGTGTGTGTGTGTGTGTGTGTGTGTGTGTGTGTGTGTGTGTGTGTGTGTGTGTACACATGTGTGTGCCCTGAGGAATTAAGCTCAAGGTAAGAACTCCAAGTTCCTCTCCACTAGTAAATATCTAGACACAAGGCAGTGACTGTTTTGTCCCCCACACCTCACTTTTGGTCTGCTCACCCCCTTGTTCCTTAGGCCTAGAACTTCTCACTTCCCCCACTTCATTTATTTCATGGTCTCCAACACCTAGCAACTTAGGCACCCTAGTTCCCTCCCAAGCCCTACTCCTGAGCCCCCACCTTGCTCCTCCTCACCCCTCAGAAGGCTGTCATTGCAGGGTGCCCAGCCCGGAGCCTGGATGGGGCAGCGCTTCTGTGTGCATGGGTTTGGGGAGGAGGGGGCGGCGTGGTGACACTCTGTGCTCCCAGATGTGGTGGCAGCGATAATTCCAATTTTATGCCTTTGTTATGGCTTTAATCACTTTCTTTATGCGTTTTGTTCCAGCGATCAGGGAGAGACACCTGATAGGCAAAGAGGATACCAGGGGAACCATTTTTATTTGGAATGTGGTGAGAAGTCTAATTAGAATCTGAATTCTGCTGAGCCTTGAAATGGCCAGCACTTTATCCTGGTCGCCTTAGATATTGTTTCGAGTCAATCATCTGTCATGGTACGCAGGCGAGCCTCTGTTCACGCCACACTCCCTCCTGCCGCAGGCCTGGCCCGGGCACTTGGGGGAGGGGAGAGAGGCCACCCTCCTCATTGGAGGCCCATGTCTTCATCTTCCTAGGGGCCCCTTTTTGTATGGCTCCCCCCACAAGGTCTATCATACTGGATGCCAAGTGTGAGCTTGTGATGGTGGGGTCACCAGAGAGCATGCAGAGGGGCTTGTGTTGGGATGAGGCCGGATTGGGGTGGGGCCCAGCTCCTTTGAGGTACCTTCTCTGCTACTAGCATACTGACCACATTACTACTTCTTCGTCCATGCCCACAGTTACTCTCTTCCTGCTCGCTGTCCCCCAAACATATTGTGTCTCTTCCACCTGCTCATTGCCAAGCCCTACCTGCCCCAGCCCTGGCTACGGGCTCAGCTCCGTGGCTACTCGAGTCTCATGCTGGGATGTTGCACCTGCTTAGAACTTCCGCTGTCCGTCAGATGCTCTGACTGTTTCTCTTCCTCCAGAAAGCCCTCCCTGACTACCTAAACCCATGTGTCTGAGTTCCCTGGAGGCAAGACCAGCCACTGCATGGGCTTCAGTGCACTTCCCATGCATCCTGCACGCGTGACCTTGTGCCAGACCGTCGTCTGGACTCCTGCCTCTGTGTTGTTCCCAAATGTCCTCTCTTTCATGTTGTCTAGCCACTTCGGGATGTGTGTGTTTTCTCAAAGTTCCTTCAAATACGGCAAAATTACCTGAGAAATAAAGGCTAAAAGTAAATGGTACAAGCTGGGTGTGGTGGCTCAAGCTTGTAATTCTAGCATTCTAGAGGTAGAGACAGGTGGATCTCTGGAATTTCAAGGCCAGCCCGAATGTAGCAAGTTCTAGGCCAGCTGAGCTGCATAGTTGAGACTGTCTCAAACACATATGCACAGACTCATGTGCACACACATAATAAACACACATACACAGACTCATGTGCACACACATAACAAATTAATTAATTAATTAATTAACATTACCCCTAATGATAATTTCATCTCCCTAGCCATACCATCTGCCCCTGGAAGTCTGACCATCCTTCCCCGTCTCCTGTTTCTCCACCAGCTAACTATAAGCATGGAGGACCAGGCACAGTGAGAGTTTATCATCACCTAGAAAGCAAAAAAATAAAACAACAAACAAACAAAAAACCCAGCAAAGATTATTGGGTTCTTCCCCATGCTTCCATCGCACACCCTTAGCACGTGGCACTGTGAATGATTGTGATTGGGTGTGTACCGTTTCTGGTCGGAACAAGGGAACATATTCTGTGAGCAATGTCACTGTGAGGGGCGGCCTCGATGGAGGCCCAAAAGAAAATAGTCCCCATGTGGTCAATAGTGTTGGTTGAGGTACTGGATGTCCGACTAGTTAGTTCGTCCCTTGTAGCAATGTCATCGTAAGCTTTATGGATGGCCACTGTCCTCTACAGATTGTTGATGTGACAGTCACATCAGTGGGCAGTATAGCCAGACCCTCCTGGAGAGACACACAGACTTGAAGGGTCCCCAGAAGACCATTCTTTAAAAATGTTTTAATTGTGTATGTGTGTGTGCACATGCACACGTGTGTATGTGTGCACACACACACGTATATGAAGAACAGAGAGTAATTTTCAATAATCACTTCTCTCTTTGCATCATGTGGGTACTAGGGATCAACCTTGTGTGCTTAGGCAAGTACTCTTAACCACTGAGCTATTTCGTTAGCCCTAGAAGACCCTTCTCGATTTCCTTCCTCCCTTCCCTTTCCCCATCTGGACTTCATGTCAAATGCATTCCTGACTCATTCATTTCTGTCATCAGAGGAGGTAGCTCCAAGTATGGTCTAGCAAATCATAGGACCAATGGCCAGGACTAGGGGAACCTATAGAATGCCCCCCAGGACTCTCTTCCTGAAGCCCCTATCCGAGGTGGTTGGCCATATGGGTACCATGCGGAGGATAGGGAAGAGTTTCAAGACAGACCAGGATCCAGACTGGGGTCTTTATTTATAGAGGAAAACAGCATAATGCTAGAGACCCTTAAGGACAAGTTTTTTGAATGGGAAATTGCAATCATCTATTAACACCTTGGTAAAAAAAAAAAAATCAGTATACCAGCTGATGTGTGTGGGTGCATGGATAGTGGGGGTCAGGAGGTAAGGGGTCTGGGCCCCTATAGGAAAAAGCAGGGGCCCAAACATACATGCCCTGCCCTTGTAGAAGAGCTGGCTTCGGAGGGGGGGGGGAATCACACTATCTGCAGGAGCAAAGAATAGCGGGTTCCAGTGCAGGATTCCACATGTGCCAGGCAGGGGTCTCGTGAGTGGGAAGCCATAGATGCCAAAGCTGGTGAAGGCTCAGCCTCTCCCCATCTCAGACACCCTCGAGGCTCTGTCCTCACTGTATACAGAGCTTGGCTGCTGGGGGTGTAGATGAAAAGGAGAAACTGTTGGATAAAAAGAAATTTGAAAAAAAAAAAGTAAGTGAAATATTCAAACTGGAAAGTGATATTATAGAAACTGCAGCCCACGGCTCAGTGCATTCAAATTTATTCAAACTCGGCTCCTGACAGTGATGGATGCAGCAGCTTTTCCCACAATATGGGGAAGGCGCGGGGGCATTTAGGACTGCGGGTCCCCTCCGGGAGGGTGGGGGGGGCCCACACCACCTCCCGTGCCTTGCTCCTCCTAAGTAGGAAGCAAGGTTCTTAGTCCCAACTCCTCTGCTCTCTGATTCCCTAGCCACTTCCTGTACCCTGGAGGACCTGGGCATCACAAGCCCAAGTGCTTGGGGTGTAACTGAGGATAAAAGTAGCAGATATCGAGGGAGTGGGATCTTTGGTGCCAGGTGAGAAGATGGTCAAGAGTGCCCAGGAGAAGTCTGGATACAGGTGCATCTGCATCAAAGAGCAGAGCATGGTGCATGGTTTGCAGCCGAAGAAAGAACTTGAGCTACTACTAGACGTGGTGGCACACATATGGTAGAGGATCGTAAGTTCAAGGCCAGTCTGACCTATCATAGTAACACCCTATCTTTGAGATCCAAGGGTCTTGGGGCTCCCAAGTTGAGAATCAGGCCTTCTCATTGGTTCTGATTTTCATCCCCAGCCCAGGTTGATGGCCACTAGGGGAGGGCAATAATAAATAATAAACAGTCAGTCTGGGCCTTGGTCTGTGCAGTGAGCAGATGATGGAGACTCTGTGAGCCCCGTGCTCGGGAGCATCTGCAACCTGGTGTCCACTGTGCTCAGGGCTTTCCTCCGTCAGCCGCTTCCCCTTCACTGGTACCTCTCTTCCTCAGATGCCAAGCCTCCTGCCCAGCCTCCAGCCCTTCTGAGCAATTCGATACTGAGGCCGTACTAGAACTCACCCCTCCCAAGGCTTTTTTTTTTTAAGCTGAGGATCGAACCCAGGGCCTTGGAACTTGCTACGCAAGCGCTCTACCACTGAGCTAAATCCCCAACCCCTGCCAAGGCTTTTTAAGTGTTGTACCCTCCAGTTCATCCACAACTCCTAGGACCCCATCCAGCTCCCTCTATCCTCTCCCAAGGGGAGAGACAGTAACAGCTCCATCTTCAGCTCTTGGCTTCTTCAGTCCTCTGCTCTAGCAGGAGGTGTGGTCTCTGACCCTAGCAAAGCTTCCCCCAGTCCATGATGCATGGCCAGTGTGCTCAGAGGCTACTATGAGTCTCTCCTATGACTAGCCACAGCATGTGACTCCTCTGTTTTGCAAATAACCTATTATTCTGCCACAGAAATCTAGAGCCTCTATTCCTTGCCTCTTAATTCCCACCTTTAGCACTGAACCAATTCAGAGACACTTCCTGGTGTCTGTTTATTTGTTAGATTTTGTTTTGTTGAGATAGAATCTCATGTAGCCCAGGTGGGCCTCAAACTCAATTATACAGTCAAGGATAGCCTTGATTTCTGGTCTTCCTGATTCTATTTCCTGAGTGCTGGGATCATGGGGCCACACCACCACACCAGCACTCTACAACTGGCCTGCACCCTCAGCCCCTCCCTCACGGGTCCCCGTGAAAGCACCACTGCAGCCTTCCCCAGCCACTTCACTGCCAACTAGCACACTTGCAGAGTGCCTTCCGCGCCAGTCACCAGGTCAGGCATCTTTCTTTACCTCCAGTTTCCACTGCCTCCAGCTGGTTTACACTTTGCTGCCAGATTAATTTTCCTAAAGCACAGCTCTGGCCATTCCATTTCCCTGCTCAGAAGCCCTCCATGGCTCCCCATTGCCCACTAAGTAAAGCACAAACTCCTTACTCCGGTGTTCACGGCCCTCAGTGATCTGACCCCTGCCTGGTCCTCTCTCTAAGCCTCCTCATCTTCTCCTTCCTGTCCTTATCAGCCAGTGAAATTGGACTCACAGAGGTCCCCTGCAACACTCCCCACCCAGCAGTTGCCCACCTTTCTGTACTCACTCATGGTCTCCCTCTGCCTTCCTTCTGGAACAGCATCCCCCTCCAACAACCAACTCAACTTGCTTTCAAGAGCTGAGACAAGGAAAGCCATTCTCTGAATATCCCCTGTAGCTATCACCTACAGCTAGTACCCCCCCACCCATGATGGGGTTGGGGGAGGATGCAGCTGCTACAATGGCTATTGGTATGATTGTCCTCTCTATTCCCTAGAGAACATACTGTCTCTCCGAAAGGACTTGCTGGTTCTGATCTTAGTTCTTGTAGTTTAATCATTGCTTGTATGCCTTACAGTTGTCCTGGCTAGAAACTTTTTCAGAACCCGGACTGAGTGATGCCCTCCTATGCTCCCGTCAGCTCCTATCCCAGACACTCAGCACACACTTGCTGAATAAGTGAATGAATGAATGAATGAATGAGCCAACGTAGCAGAACTTGCTGGGATCTGGCTATATGACGGGGACTTGGCTCTTCTGGGCCTCTTGTTCTGGACAGTGACCACTGAAGAGTTTCCTGTCATTACTCCCAGCCCTCCTGACATGTGTCCAGGTGAGCTGGGACATGCGTGTGCAGGCTGTATGACAGGTATGTCATCCCTCCAGAGCGAGAGGGAATCGTGGCAGAGTTCAGCCTTCCCAGCTCATCCATCAGAGGGCACTTACTGACAGCTCCTGAGAGCCAGCCTGGACTCTGAAGGCTGGGGGGCTGAGGGAGGGAGGCCAGACTTGCCCTCTGGGGGGCTCACAGTCTAGTTGCTCCTTGTTCACTGCTCCCCACAGGGACTCTAGGGACTACAGTAGTGACTGATAGACAGACTGGAGCCAGAGGGTTGGAGGGGGGAGGCTCTTTCCTCCCAGCACCTCAAGATGCTGCCTAGTGCAAAAGTGGCTTCCATCCTTTGGGGTAAGCCCTCACCGCCCTGTGGAGACTTGAGCTCCTCCGTGCCTTGGGCAGATTCCCTACTTTAGCATCCAGGACCACAGAGCTTAAACCCAGTGAATGGTTGAGAAGACATATCACAAACAGTTAACTGGATAAATGAGTGAATGAGCAACTCACTAGACACATAAACAAGCCACTGGCTGAGCAGATTGGTACAAATAACACCGACTCACATTTACTGAGCACCTACTGTGTACTATGCTAAATCTTTCCCCGACATCAGCTCGATTTCTTCTTCCTTTCCACACTATAACCAGGCACTGCTCTGCTTCCATTGAGGAAAGAGAAGCTAAGGTTCAGGAAGATGAATGACAGGCATGAGGGAGGGCACCACTGTACCAGATGCACTACCCTAGTTCTTAACTGTGCAGAAGCCCCACGGTCCTTGCCCCTTCCGGCAGGGTCCCCCGTCTTCCCACACTACCCGCCCTTTGGAGGTGGAGGAACCCGTGACTTAGACTCGTGGCGAGGAGACCCATAGCTTGCTTGGGAGTCCTGCAAGGTCCCAGTCCTCACAGGCACACACTGATGGGGAGACATGGGCTGCTGGGGGGGGGGGGGGGACACAGATGAGAAGCCTTTGTTCTCCGAGTCCGGTCTCCACTGCCCCTCTTGGCCTCTGGCTAGTCTGGCGGCAGCCTGTGAGGGAGACTTGGGGCGCTAGGGCGCCCCCTCCCGCCGCGGCCACCCCTCCTGGCCACGTACAAACAAGCGCGCTAAACTCCGGGAGATTTACAGCGGGCGGCTGGGCGGCGCGGGCCCCCGGCCGCCGGTGAGATATCTCCAAACAGCGCACTAACCACTTTCCATTTTATACCTCACCAGCTTTATAGCATCTTAAGGATTTCTGTGCACGGCTGGCTTCCCGCCCAGGGAAAAAACCCAGCCTTGTAAATAAATACTAAATATATATGAACAGAGACGACAGCGAGCGAGCGAGGCGGAGGAGGGGGATGGAGGGAGCATGGTGACGGGGGTTGGGGGGACCCAGGGTCCTGTGACCGCCAAGAATGAGGAGGAGGCAGGAGTCCGTCGGGGGCGTCCGAGACAAAGGCAGCAAGGGAAATACACGACAGACAGAGTGAGGGAAACTGAGATATCAAGTGGGGTGGAGGCTCAAGAGGAGAGGGAGGCCAGGTGGAAGTACTCCAGGCAGAAGAGGAGGAGGGAGGGGAGAGAGGGAGGCAGGCTGCTAAAAGCTTGAGGAGAGGGAGAAGTCTCTCAGTCTCCCACAGCACCGAGGGCCCAGCCACGGGCTTCCCTCCACTGTGTGTGTATTTGTGGTTATTTGTGTAAACAGTGTGTGTAACTAGACCTCGTCACGATGGACTGTAAAGGATTTGGGTCTCTCTGTATGAGAGCATGTGTGCACACATGTGTGCTGCTGGGGTATTTGTCCAGGGCAGGACTGTGTCTGAGGGAGGTTGGGTTTTGGCACATGGCAGGCGGTTGTCTCTATTATGTGGTTGGCTCCTGGGTTAGTGGAAATTAAATTAACGCCAGTTGGGGGTTGAGCTCCGTGGTCTCTGGAGTAGAGCTGTGTGTGTTGGGGGGGGGGGGGTCGGACAACTCAGCTATATGATCAGATTCTTTTCGAGTGTCCCCAGAGTGAGGGCTTGGGAAGACTATGGGTAGTTAGATATTTAATCCAGGTAGGACTCAAAGCAGTTAAGTGTTGGATCTGAAAGCGTGTCTTTTGTGTATTTGGGGGCTGCCCACGTAACCACACCACCACCTCCCTGCTCCTCTGCTTGAGTTTTTCCAGGGGGAACCTTCTTTCCGCAGGGCTATGGAACCTTCTCATCAGTGGCCACTGGGGAGAGGGTTCTGGTGCTTACTGAGCCCTCTCTGTCATTCCTGACCCATCTCTGAGGTCTGTAGGCAGGAACTAGTCAAACCGGGGTAAGAGGGACCATCCCTTCCCTTCTCAGGGGACCCAGCCATCCCTTCTCCTTCCCCCTTGTCTTCGATATTAAGTATTCAAACCTCATTTACATCCTTATTTTTCAATTTGCTGCCACAGTAGTTTAATTTATTCGATATAATTTCTTTTTCTGAGGGGACATTAATCATTGCCCTGTGCTTTTGGGCGCCTGTGGGATCTCTGCGTGTATATGTGTGTGTGTGCATACGCATCTGTGTGTGCGTATGCGTACAGTCTGGGGGGAGCTATGTGTCTCTGTGCACACATCTGCATTCATGTTTATCCACACTTGTGTGTGTGTGTGTGTGAGTGTGTGTGTAGTGTGCAAGCTTGTTGTTCCCGTGTGCTTTTGTGAAAATGTGGGTCTTAGTGAGAAGATTTTAGGAGTGTAAAACAGGGTAGATGTGTATATGTGTGTGTGGTGGGGGGAAGGGTGTAGGTGATTTCCATTGGTGAATCCTCTTTGGAGCCTTACTAGCTCTTCCAGAATGGCAACAAGAAGGAGAGAGGGGGCAGGAAAACTGGGAAAGCGAGAGACACATGCCATACCATCTCTGGCCTTCAATGGACTAAATCTTAAGAATCTACCTAGGTCAAGGGTGGGTTCTTTCTGTATCCCCTGCCTCAGCCTGGCTTTCCTTCTCGGACAATGAGCCCTGACAGCTGTGGCTAGAAATCCATGTTAGAATCCATGATTATCAAGCAGGGAGAGAGGTAACGGACAAGGAGCTACAGAAAAACACGGCAGAGCCTGGGGGGCTGTGAACTACCAGGGAAGAAAGAAAGAACATCAAGAAAGATGCAGAGAGGAGCAGGAGAGAGGGAGAAGTGAGAGAGCTGCAGTGTCTCAGCCCATGAAGTCGCTGGAATGAGAGGAAGGGGTGAGAGGGCTCTTGCCTCAGCTCAGTAGTTGTGGCTCAGTGCCTCAGGGTGGGGGTGGGTGAGCGTGGTTATCTTCCAGAAGCTGGTGTGAGTGAAATGACTTGGGGGAGCCTTGATTGGAGCAAAGAGGTGAGAGGAAGGGGTAAAGAGGGAGAGAGAAAACCCTCCCAGGGATATAACTCAAGAGACTACATGAAGGAAATTTTCTGGAGCCGTCCAAGGGTGAGGAGGAAGTTCTCCAAGCCAAGATCTCCTTGAAGCTCTTCTTTGCCTACCTTCTGGGTAGCAAGGCAGGTCCCCAGTTTCCTACCGCCTCTTCTTGGTCCCCAGACCCAGAAGCCCTCACATTCTTTCTCTGGTAAATTTTGGGGTCTTTCACCCCTTGGGGGTTTGGGGTCAATGGGGCAGGAATTTATGGGAAGTCTTCCAGGGGACATGATCCTAGGGTTGCTCATGGGCACATCTTGACTATTTATTACAGCAGCTCTTTGAGGTATAAACCTGGCTTCCCTTTTCAATGGGAAGGAAACCAGTCAGAGGCTTGCCCCACTCAGGATTCCAGTCAGGTCTGTCAGAGGCCATTGCTAAGATAGCCTTGCTGTCTTTTAAGGTCATGTCCACCCCACACCTACTCTGAAGACCCCTAGTGCAGACACATGGACATTCACATAAAGCGGGACCCCGAACCCAAGTTCAAAAGGAGAAGACATGTGGGACCGAAGTCTGGGGCTTATGGTGCTGCTTCAGTGGGCACTCCGGGACCTGAACCTCCAAACATTGGACTCTTTAGTGTTCCACGGAGTTTTATATCCCAAAGTCAAACACCCGTGAACCTGAATGTCCAAACTTCTGAGTAGGCAAGACTTCCAACATCAACTATTTGAGTGTTCAGATCACAGAGCAGCTAGGGATTTCAGGCTGAAAGGAGGGAAGGGGCAGAGCTCTGTACCCTTCAGCTCCAGGGGGTTCTTTGAGATGCTCCTCTGTCTTCCTAGCTCTCTCCTGAGCCCCTTCAGTCTACTGACCACCAACTTCCACTCTGTCTTCCTTACCGTCTACCAGGGCTTGGTTTAGTTGTCATGCCCAGACCCAAAGCACAGACATGTCATAAGGAAACCGTCACCCACTCGGGTCAGTGATAACTGAGTGATCATGACAGAGGGTCTCTGGGCATTTAGGGGAGGGGGCAAGGGGACAGGCCTGGGGCCGGGGAGAAGGTAGTACGTTCATTTGAATAATGGGCAAAATCAAATTAATTCTACATTAAATAGTTGTGAGTAAAGGGTTGAAGTCAGCAGTTTCAAACTTGTTTTCCTTAATTACTTTCCGTGTTTAATGTCATTAAGAAGATTAAAAATTCATTAACAAGAGTACTAAAGTGGCAAATCAGGAAAGCGATCACTCCAGGTTAAAAACTCAGCTGAGGCCACACAGTGAGTCTTCCGCAGGGGGGCGTGGGTGGGGGGGGGGGGGGGGTATGGGGACAGGCACATATTTTCACACTTGCAAGGAATCTCAACAGCAATAGCAACACACATGTGTAATAGCTAGGTATGCACACATGCATGCACACACCCACATGTGTTTTCTTCACCCACACCCAAGACTTCTGTGACTCCGAGAAGTCAGTGTTGGAATCCATTGCTAATTAGGATCCCCTCTTGATAAGGCTCTTTCCTATGGAGAAACTGGTCACATCTTAGAACTTGCTTTCTGTTTTTCTGGTCACCTGGCCTCTTCAGCTCCACTGGCCTCCCCTCCCACCCAGAGGGCTCTGTCAGGGCAAACCTGATCAGTTTCCTGGGAGGAGCTGCTGTCTTTGAAGCTTAATTATCCCAGAAAAAGATCCCTTTTGTCTCCAGAGGTTTTGTCAGGTGGGGGCAAAGGGTAGGAGGGGGTCACATTTCCTTGGTGGGGGAGAAAAGAGACAAAGACCACCGGCTTATGGGAAGGTAGGCAGACACCAATGGGGGAGTGGGACCCAGTGTCTTAGTGTTCAGATTCTACTTGACCCCACCACAGAGCCCATCTCCTGAGCCCACACCCCACAATAATGTCCCCTCTCATCCTGCCTCTGCTCGTACTTATTGACGGACTCTCAACTGCCCAAACTCTGGGCTTCACCCCTCTCTGTACTAGGGCAGGACCCTCCCTGAGTCAGGACGTCTTTCTTCCAGCTGCCATGGTCCCTCAGACAGCAACAGTTTCGTCTTTTCTCTAGTCTCTGTCCTCAAGGCCCCTCTGTGGGTGCTTAGATCACCTTGGGCACATCTGTTTGTGCTTTTTGGATTATGTTTGTGCCCAGGTGGCTATGATAGCTACTTAGTGTGTGACTGTGCAGTGTAGCGTGTGTGTGTGTGTGTGTGTGTGTGTGTGTGTGTGTGTGTGTGTGTGCTCGCGCCCATGCACATGCTTGAGCACATGAGTACATGCAAGTACCTGAGTTTCTGTGTATATCTGGCTATGTAAAGAATGTAAAAACTCTCATGGAGAATGCTGTGTCTGTCATAGACAAATGCAGTGTGGGCATCCTGTGCCATGTCTCTGAAACAAACCTTTATGACTCTATAGAATGGACAGGAAAAATGAAGCTTTGAGGATCTGTTCCTAGGAATAAACTCCAGAGAAATGAAAAGGTTTATGGAAAGATTTGTACGAAAATGTTCAGACTTCTACTCCTTACAGCAACTATGTAGGGCAGGCTGGGGTGCAGTTCAGTTGGAGAATGTCTTCTTATGCAGGAGACCCTGGGTTCCATCTCTAGCACCCCAATGTCTATCAGCCAATGAATACATAAATAAAATGTGTCTTTATCCATACAGTGGAATACTATTGACCTATTCAAAGGAGTAAGTAACTTATCAGTGTTAAGCATAAGACTGAAACATAATGTCAAGGCTGAGGGTACAGCTCAGTGGCAGAGCACCTGTCTAGCACAAGGTCCTGGGGTTTGACCCCAGCACTGCAAGTGGAAGGAGAAAGGAAAGCTATTACATTTAGTGAGGGAAAACACACACACACACACACACACACACACACACACACACACACACATACACGTGGGCGCTCAAAGTGATTCCTTGTATATAATGCTCATAATAAGCAATACACTGAGACAGGAAATAGGTTAGTGGTTGCTCAGGGCTTGAGAGAGGGCCCTGGGCTCTCTATAGTACTATAGTAGGAATGGTTGCATGACCCTGTAATATGCTAAGAGCCATTGTTCTATTCATTTTAAATAGGTAAACTGTGTAGAACAAGAACTATACTCTGATAAAGCTGTAAATTTGTTTGTTTTGCTTTGTTTTGAGACAGGGTTGGCCTCATGCTCCAAGCTGGCTTAGAACTCCACACATTGTCCTGGCTGGGCATGAATTTGTGATCTTCCCATCTCTGCTTCCTAAGTACTGGGATTATAGCTAAGTGCCACCATTCCTGACCTAAACAACAATCCCCCCCCCCCCCAGGACCTCTCCTAGACTAGATGCTCTATCTCTGACAGTATCTTCAGCTCTTAATCAATGTTAGTGTTCTGGCTCCACACTGGTCACTCCATGAAGGCCTCCGTCTCTGGAGGGGGGCCCCTGAGTCTGTCCATGTAAGTCTGTGTATCTAAGCCCTTCCTCCAGGCACCAGCCCCAGAAGGTGCCTGCCTCCCCACCCCCATCCCGACAACCATAGAAAGCCTCACAGTAAATTCATGGCTGCCTGGCTGGGAAACAGGCGGCTGCAATGGAAAGGAAGCGTGGATTTGCATATTGAATTAAAATTAAGAGCTAATTATGCAAATAAATTATGACATTTGGCAGGAGAATTTGCTTCAAGATCATTTATTACGTTCTTTTTATAACAGTGTGAGCATTTAACAGTCAAAGACAATATTTTAAGGGAAAATTAACGCAAGATTATTAACCTAAAAACAATTCCACATTAATGAGATGGTGAGCTAGCAACTTGGAGATGCCAACTCCTGAACTAGGCCTGCCAGGCGGGCCTTAGCTCCTCTGCCCCTAGGGACCTCAGTCTAGACTCTAGATGTTCTAGACTGTAGAGTGTCAAGGAATCCCAGAGCCGGAATGGGGAGAGTAGGGACTGGGGGGTGGGAAGTGGGGTGACCGAGGGGATGAAGACAAAGAGTAAAGGCCATCTAGGAGGCCTCTTGCTTCTTGAAAGGGTTTCTTCCCTGCCCCAGCGAGGACCCAGACCTCTGCAGCCAGGCACCCCAATACCACCTCCTCGTGGAGCTGGCCTGTTCCTGTTGTTGCTGCCGAGGGGTGGAGAGGCGGCGGCCGCTTTCAGTGCTGGGGGGCCCATTTTGGCTTACATGTCACAGGTGCCCCCCAGGGCTTAAGCAGATCAGCAAACAGCTTCTGGCTTCTCTTCCTAGTCCAGGTTAGGGTACTCAGCGTGAGGAACTGGGACAAGATGGATTATTTTGGTTGAAATCCTAGCCCTTTGGAAAAACACACTCATGGAGTGGGGATGGGGGAGGGAGGTCGGTAACCAGCCCTGAACTGGAGAAGGAGAAGAAAAAAAAAATCAATTCATCCAAATAAAATGATTTGACATTTAAACTCATTGGCTTCTCCCAACTTCTAATATCTCCATTATACAGGTGGAAAAATTGAGGGAGAGTTTACGTTTTAAAAATTTATCCTTAGGGTAGATTTGGGAGCCTACCTTTGAGACCAAGTCTGTCACCCTTCAGAACTCTCCAAGGTAAGAAGCCTGAAAGTTACTATGGGTTCCAGAACTGAGTAGAAGGTGATGGAGAGACAGGTGTGAGAGACCTTGAGAACCAGGCCTACTCACAGCAAAACTTGCCCAGTGCAAAGGCTGGTTTTGGCGGCTGATGCTTAACCCCTCCACAGGGGTCAGAGTCCTACAGACATGGGCTTTCGCGGGGGTGAAACCATGGCAAAGAAAAAGAGAATCACAGTAAGTTCTGCAGATGCCAGCTGCAGATTGTTCTGGGGAAGAGTCAGGAAAAGGGGGGGAGTTGTGGGGAGGGGGTGGGATGGAGCTTTACCTCAAACCAAAAAGTGTCACTGAGCTGGGCGTGGTGGTGCATGTCTTTTCAGCACTCAGGAGGCGGAGGCAGGGGGCCTCTGGGAGCTCAAGGCCAGCCTTGTCTTCAGAGCCAGTTCCAGACCAGCCAGGGCCTCGCAGTGAGGAAACCCTGTCTCAAACACCAACAAAAAAGGCATAGAGGATGTGTGGGGTAAAACCCTTGGGAGGGACAGACAGACATCATGGACAGACTTCATAGAGAGTCTTCACCAGTGAAATCGCCCTGACTGACCCGCCATTGAAGGGAAAACCAAAAGGAGGAGGAGCCACTGAGCACAGACATGACAGATCTTGAAAGACAGACAGACAGACTTTTCCGTCTCAGTGGACCACAAGCCAGGAGTAGATGGGAATAACTGATCAAGGGAAATGAAATGTAATTTATTTCTTCACATGGAAAGGGTGGGCTGGGACTCAGGGCGTTAGAAAGAGGGGGTGAAGAGAGGAGCAGAAGGAACAGGGATCGCCCTTGGGGAGAGATTAAGCATCTGCCTCCCTCCCTCAGCTGTGGGAAGGGTGCTCATAACCTGCATCCTTCCCTCCTAACCTGCATCCATGCTGCCAGCCAGAGCCCAGGAAGGACAAGGGACGAATTTGCTCAGTTAACAAATATTTTGAAAGAGCTTGGGCTCTGCAGTTCTCATAACAAGGTTGTGATGCACACAATAGCACAGCCTCATGCTACAGCACAGGGTACTGAGGCAAGCGTAAATTCGCTCACCGTTACTCCATTAGCACTAACCCAGGATCTCTGAACTCTCTCTCTGTACTAGCATACGAGGTCAATTACCAGGAACCTCGCTCCAATCCCATCATGGCCATTTTTACGACCTTGGCCAATACCTTGGTTCATGGCCTCAGTTTCCACATCCGTGAAGTGGGAGAATGGAGCCAGTGCTAGCCAATAGCCTTTTCAGATAGGAAGATCCAAAGATGTGTGATTCATCCTCAACGACCCCCATTTCCTGGTCCTCACTCGCCCCCTAACAGCCCACCAGCTCCAGCCCCACGCGCGATTCCAGCTCTCTGCCCCGCCCGCTCCCTGCAAGCCCGCGCGCGTGACTTTAGCGCGCTCGCGTGCGCGCGCAGCTCGTCCCGGAAGGTCACCTCCTTCATCACGGATTCTATTTGCATCCGGAATCGCATGTACATGAAAAATGTGTCCGCGTGCGGCCCCGACTGCAGACGCAGATGAAATTCTGTGCCGAGCCTGATGCGCGGTAACCTTTGCAGATGGCGCCGCTATTGCTGAGAAATGGATTGCTTAATAAAGCGTATCATCCGGCATATTTGCTGCTTGGCTAGCCAAATAGAAGTTGTTTTTTGCACAAATTTCCTTGTCAAATTTGTCAATGTTCATGTCATTTTTGCTTTAGGTCACAGAGCAAGGTGCAAATTCCTGGCATCTTTACTAGTTGCAGCCAATTTCGGCGATTTCGGCGGTGACGGGGATTCTCCGAGGAGTCGCGAGCCCACGTGCGCCTGCCTGAGTAGCTCAGAGAGCTCAGCCCCAACACCTCCTCCCGGAAGCCCGTGGGGCCCATCCCAGGTTGGAAGGAAAAGCTCAGAGTCTGGGAGGAGGGCGTTTTCCTCCGCCTAGTGACCGGACCCAGATGCCTCCCATCCCAAACACAGAAAGCACATAGTGAGTTAGAGATACACGCGGGGCTTGGGTTCCTCCGTGTTAACTCCTTTACCCAAACCTGGGAGTTCTTCCCTTCTGTTCCCCCCAAACTCTACAGAAGAACCCCAGGAGATGGGAAGGGGAGCATTCTTGTCATTTCACAAGAAACTTCGTTGCCCAATGGCCCCTCACTGCACCCCCAACCAATCCTCCAAATCAGACTAATGTACCCCCTCACAGGGGTGGCCTGTTCGTCCATTCCCTCCTATCTCCTTCATGCTCACATTAAGGGATTCCAGGTCACTCCACTTCCTGAGGGAAAGGTAGGCAAACAGGTGTCCGTGGGCAAGACGGGAGTAAAAACAAGGGCACTAGGAAGTGTGTGGGTGTGGGTGTGTGGGGGGGGGGTGTCCCACCATCCCAGTCTCAGTTGCTTCCTCAGGCCAGGCTCAAGAGGAGACCAAGACAAGAATGGTGGTACACCCTCTAATTCCAGCAGTCCGGAAGCTGAGGCAGGAGGGTGGTGGGAGACCAGCCTGGGCTACAGAGTAAGATCTTGCCTCAACACACACACACACACACACACACACACACACACACACACACACACACACATACAAGCTGGTCCAGAACACTGGCTATCCTGAGGTGTCACTTGGGTGACTGAGCAGTCCAGAACTTGGTGTATGTGGACAACCAATGTATTTCCACTCAGCTAAAGTTGGCAAACAGCACCAGGTTTGCCAGGCTCTCTACTGCATTTGTTAAACAGGTTGTCTCAGAATCCACCTCAGCAGCCCCGGGGCGACTAGGGGTTTGGCTGATGTTGGCAGGCTGGTGGAGGGAGGTACTAAGAGAGGGCAACAAGGAAGCAGGCAGAGCAGGGTCACTGAAAGCTTGTCCTGAGAGACTAAGAGTGGGGGAGGGGCGAGAGAGATGAGCAGGATAGTCAGGACACTTGGGGGGCATTAATGGAGAACGGGCATGGGAACAGACAGGGATGTGGCGGATAGGCATCTGAATGAGATGTAAAGGGACAGATATAGGAACCTTTCGAGGACACGAGGAGGTGGCCAGCAAGTGCAAAAGGGATGAAGGTTAGTTGTGGGGGTGTGGATGTACAAGAAGTGTGCATGTACCTGTAGGTGTTTGAGGTTGAGAGTCAGGAACACAATGACCATGAGAGTTCCAAGACACCGAGGGTGTCTGTGTTGACTGTTATATTTCCAGGTCCAAACCCGGAGCCTGGCACATGGGAGAGACTTAGGCAACATTTGTGTGGTCATTAGATGGACCAAGAGGTTGGTTGGATACAGGTACCTACCAAGGTGTTTTGAGAACAGTGATGGAGAGATGGGCAGATTTAACATGACATTCTAGGGAAGTCTGGTTTTTCTGCACACTGGGGCAGACTGGGAAATGGTCAGATCTGCATCCCAGACTGGGATGGGAGCCCAGTAAATTGGGGGCAGCAAAACATTAGATGATGGAGGGTAGGGGTAGGGTGGGTGGGGAGGACTGCCGCTTAGGAAGGCTAGAGAGGCTTTGGGGCTGGTTTCTTCTTAGGTGGGGAGGTGATGTCTGAGCTGAACCCACCCACCCTCAAGGAAAAAGCCCCAGGCCACGCAGAGGATGAGCCAGAGCTCCACTCAAGTGAAGATGGCAAGTCTGAAAGAATGTGGACCCAGCCCCTCTCCTTGAGAGGCCTCTTAGGTCAACTATCAACTGGATAAAAGCTAAGAAGTAGGATGTAAACAGTATGGCTATGCTCCGCCCTGCTGCTTCCCATCCCTCCTGTGGTGTTGAACCCCAAGTTCCCTGATGCCCCCAGGTTCTGATTGCCCCAGAGCTCTGAGCTCTTCACTTTTCTGGGTCCCATTTTCTCTTAGCTTTCTCTATTACCTTAATTAATCAACTTAGCTTTCCCTTTGGAAAGGAGAGGCAAGGAACAGGAAGACTTGATCTAGGTTTTCTCGGACCATCCTCCTCCCAATCACATCCAGCTGTAGGAAATTGTGGGCTATGTTCTCGTGGACCTTACTCTTCTCCCTCTGATATAGTCTGAATGTTGACGCTCCCCACCTCCAACTCACATTGGGTCCTAAGACTTAAAGTGACCCATACTGACAGGTGGGGCCATTGGAAAGGGCTTGATGCCCTTGTTGAAGAGATAAAACAGAGGAAACGAGAAACGTGTTCTCAAAAATCAAGACCAAGCCAGTGCTAGAAACTGACTTACTGGCACCTTGATTTTCGAACTTCCCAGCATCCAGAACAAAATGAGCAGCAAACTTCTATTGGCCATCAGCCAGGTATTTTCTCATAGCACCTGAGTGGATTAAGACAGCCTGACAGCCTCCCTGTGCTGTGAGGGAATGCGCGTGGTGTGTGTGTGTGTGTGTGTGTGTGTGTGTGTGTGTATCAAGATGTCTGATCTATCCAATCCTTATACTAGCTCTGTGATCTGCAGATTCTTAGGGCATGACTCTGTTTGCTTGGTGGACCTATATCAGGAAGCCCAAGATCTTTCCCATTGGACCCTCTACTGCGTAAAAGCCTTCATTTCTAGAATGTTCTGTCTATGATACAGGCTTGCCCTATGTCACCTGTCCTTGAGTCTAGTATTTTTTCCTCATACTAGGATGCAGCTTCAAGCTCAGTCTTTGGCTTAAGCTGCACAAGGCTCCTGAGGCAGGGGCCAGGTCTCCCTGGGGCAGAACAGAGTGACAGAAAAGACTATGGGCTTTTACTCAGTGAACAACAGTCCTGGGGGTACATCCTTTGTCATTCACTGGCAGGTCACATCCTCCCAAGCCAGTGCCTGCTGATGCAGACCCCTTCCCACCCTTCTGTCTGCTTGGGCCTTGCAAGACTAGCCACCCAGTCTCATTAACTAGCTTGTTTGAGACAGACCAAAGCGAGGCACGAGCAAAGTAAAATAGAAGCTTCTCTGCAGGGTCCAGCTCCTCCGGTCGCTGCAGGAGGACACACAGCTGTCCACACCTCTCCATCTACACCTCTCCATGTGGTGATTCTGGGTCCCATCTTTTGGCCATGCGTTGACTCAATTAAATCCAGCCTGCTTTTGTTGGCAGGCCTCCGCAATTATGCATCTCATTACGGGCGGCCGCCCAAATGCATCCTGGGAGGAGACCAGAACTCCAAATTAACTTTTCTTGGCGCTGCGGGGGGCTGGTTGGCCGGCACTGCCTGCATGGCAGCCAATCAGTGTTGGCTCCAAAGGGGCGGGGTCAAAAGAAGGGCAAAGGTTGGGAGAAGGTAGGATGCCAGGTCTGAGATGGGGCTAAGCAAGGTAAGTAGAGGACTCACATGTCCACCCAGAATCAAACTCCCATTCCATCCAAGAGCCTACCAGGGTGTTGGGGCTTAGCCTAGGAATTTGAGCCTGTCTTGACTCCACTGTAGGTGATACACCCCGACTATGATCACAAAGGACTCCAGTGCCCTTCGTCTTCCCACTTTCCATTTATACGTGGCCTAGACTGAATCAGTACCACGGACATTGCATCACCCCCTCAACCACAAGATCCCTGGAAAGAAGGGCGGCAGAGCTGAGCAGGCAACCTCTGGATGTAGGAGGTCATGCTGGAGGTTGGCTGTTCTGGCTTCTGCCCTGTTGGGTGTATGTGTTTGTGTGGGTGTTGATGTGAGAGAGTCTGCTCCCATCTTGCCTCTGCAGTTACACCACCAGTATAAAGCGCTTCATTAACCTGTCAGTCAAAGCCTGATTCTCTCCAGCTCTCCCACTCCGGTCTGGAACAGCCCCTGCTCTGAGTTCCTGCACACTGTGCCATTCTGGGGCCACGTGGGGCCTCTCCCTGTGCAAACATGGCTGCTTTTACTCACTGCAAACCCCTAAGTATTTCTGCCGTACTTACTCAAGAGTCTGAGGCCTGTGTTGCAGAGGCATAATACGTGTACAATAGAATATTGTCTTTGTGTGTGTGTGTGTGTGTGTGTGTGTGCGCGCGCGCGCGCGCGCGCGCGCGCGCACTCACATGGCCTTTGTACAAGCCATGGGTGTGAAATGGCTTCTAAAAAAGAGAGTATCTTTTTTGTGGGGAGGTGTGGTTTGGAGCTGTGCAACTTTAGGCATGTTACCTCCCTTTTCAGGGCACTAGATAATCTCTGATGTCCTTCTAGTCTTGAGTTCCAATAAGTGTGGTGATTCGTGACCTACAGAATTTTACATGTGTGTTTACAAGTGCCCATGTCCTCTCCCAGCTGTTTTTCCCTCCCACAGATCCAAGGTATATGAACAGAAGGCTGGTGGCTGCTGCAGCCCTAAAATCCAGAGGTTGCTCCTCAACTAGGATCTCACTCTAGGAAGAGACACACAAGGTTGCACTCACACTAATACTATAACCAAATCCCACTGGTCTACAGATGTGCAGCATAAAGTATCACCTATGCAGAGACAGAGTAAGGAATCCATGGGCCCAGGCAATTCCCTTGCCCACAATGCTCAGGGTCTCCTGAAAACTGCAAGCTTCCCAGTTTGGGGGCCTGGGCTTGCTGCCACCTGCCAGGCCCATATAGAGGAAAGAGCATGTCTCCCACAACAGGGGAGGGCGCTGTTCACCTCACTTGTGGTTTCTTTATTGTGTGTTAATGAAACCCTGTTTCTTCTGGGTATTTAATTCTTTCCATCTATTATGTTTAGACAACTCATTAACAATCATTCGTTATAATTAGACTTCAGTTTTAGGCTCCTTTCTCCAGGGAAGCAATGCAAAGCTTTGCCACATCTTTGCATCATAAACAGCTTCCGGGTCTCTGGTTGCCACCCCTGTCCTGTCCCACCCTAGCCACCATCCTTCTTTTTATTTTTCTCCCTTCCTTCCCTTTCTTCTGTGCAGCCCCTGCTCCAAATGTAGGTTGAAAGTGGAGAAAAGTAAATTGATATGTGCATGCAAGACCCCCAAACTGCTCCCCACACTTTTCTGGCCTGGCCCATCCCTTGCTGAAGGACTCTAGTGGGCAAGTGAGAGGGAGGGCGTCCCTAGAAATAGTCATCCCACAGACCATCAAGATGGAGCACCAGGCTGTTGTGACGCCTAGTCTTCCCAAAGCTCTCTGCTGTAGGCTCCAAGAGCTCCCATGTGAACCCACATATATATGACTATGCTTGCACACACACACACACACACACACACACACACACACACACACACAGGTGCTGTGTAGTCTGTGTAACTGACACTTCAGTCACTTGGCATGGCAGAGGGGTCTTTTTTTTAAATATATTTTTTATGTGCATTTGTGGTTTTGCCATGGGTGTCGGGGTCCCCTGAAACTGGAGTTACAGACAGGTGTGAGCTGCCACGTGGGTGCTGGGAATTGAACTCAGGTCCTCTGGAAGAAGAGTCAGCGCTCTTAACCCCTGAGCCACCTCTCCAGCCTGGCAGAGGGGTCTTTTGCGATAGTTTTTTCCCTTCATGAAAAACTGGCACACTGGCTCTTACTCTCCTAAATTCCTTCAAGTTTAAAAAGGGGCCTCTTATCTAAACCTTTTGGTCTTACAATATCGTAGGCTCTCACATCCATGAATGAATGTTTGCAGGGGGAAAAAATCTGAGTTTTGGTGAAAACAACGTGGGTATTAGAGCCAGACTCGGTTAAATCTCAGCTCTCTGACTGTCATATGGCACCGGTTAAACCTCTCCCTGTCTCTGTCTGCTCATCTATAAAACATGGATAATAACGTCTGCTTCGAAGGGGCTCTATGAGGATGACCAGACAAGTGAGGATGTAACGTGTCTGGCATTTTATAGGTGCTTGACCCATGGTAGCTACAATAATTAATACTAGTGAATGCTTGTATCAATAATTTATGAGTAACTATAATAACAATTTGAGGAAGAGGCCTCATGGGGGTATCCTAGGCAACTTCCCTTCTGTTGGGCAATCTTTTCCATGGCATTCTAAGTAGTGCAGGGGCCTGGACAGTAAGAGCTGGGTGCTGTCCAGCATCACTATTGAGCAGATCTTAGGAGAAAGGTTCTTTTTAGATTCAGTTACAACTGCCTCCTACAACTTTCCCCCACTAAGCCCAGAGCCACCTCAGGAGTCTCTGACTCCCACCTCCTGTGTGTGTGACAGTGACCACCCTGGTGGGCAGCCACTCCAGAGTAGCGAGAAGGCAGGACGGGACAGAAAATGCCACGCAAAGTAAGAGGAAGGCGAAAGGGAGACCTAGAGACTGATGGGAGAGACAGGGATGGGGAAAGGCTGGGCTCCTCAGAGGCTGCGGGAGCCACAGGAGGGGAGACAGAGACTGAGAGGGGCACCAGGGGAGAAAGATTTTCTATCAACAAAACAGCAGGACAGATCTGGCTGGTCTCTGGAAACATCTTCATCCTCTGCCCGAGGCCAGCTCTAAGCTCCTTTTAGCTCATTACTGGCAATTAGTGCTCTGGGCCCAGCCTGGGGAGGGGGGTACTGTTAGCTCTCACTCCCCTGGACACATACCACACACCATGAATCAAGTTGACAATTTTGCCCAGGCCTGCCCTCCTCGGCCTGTTTTGTGTGTGGAATGGAAAGTGTGGATCCGCATGGAATGGAAGTGGAGAGCAGGAAGTGAGGGTGTGCATATGGATGAAAGCCCATGTAAAGGAGCGAGAAGTGTATTTGTGCACGAGTGTATGTGTGAGTGTGAATGTGTGAGTGTGTATGTGTGTGAGTGTTTGTGTGTGCATGAGTATGTGTGAGTGTGCATGTGTGTTGTACAGGGAGTGCTGTATATGAGTACTTTGTAGGACAAAGTACAAAGTAGAAATGTATACAAACTACATAAGGACAGATAGCATGTGTACACATGCTAGGGAAAGGTATGAGAATGGAGATGAGCTGCATTTGGGAGCCTGAGACTTTTCCTAGGTTTCTGTTGCCATGTTCCCCCTTCTGGGAGGCTGATCCTTGGGACTGGATTTTAGGAGAAAAAGAAGAAGTAGGCAGATTCCAGCATTCCTGTGTCACTCTACATAGAAGGCTTGCTCTTTGGAAAACTCTGAAACAGGAAACTAAGGATCCCCAAGGAGGAGAATGACGGGAGACACCTGTAATTTTCTCATCTTTTCTTTTCATGTGCCTTAACACATCAAGAACAGGAAAAAAAATATAATGGTGGTCACAAGACAATTTAAAATGTAACTTTTGAGCTGGGGGGTGGTGGCGCACACCTTTAATCCCAGCACTAGGGAGGCAGAGGCAGGTAGATTTCTGTGAATTTGAGGCCAGCCTGTTCTACAGAGCTAGTTCCAGGGCTGTTACACAGAGAAAACTGTCTCAAAAAAAAAAAAAACCCCACAAAAAAACCCTAAGTAGTAGTAATAATAATAATAAACATAAATAAATAAAATTTATTTTTGTGATCATTACAGAAAGGTCAAACAAAGTGGGCACAATACCTTATTCAAAGCAAATAGCTAAGTTATACCAACTTCACAAGTAGTTAATGTGTTTTAAAGTATGGAGACAGCTCACATTTTCTTCATGCATCTATCTATCTATCTATCTATCGATCGATCGATCGATCTTCCATCCATCTATATACCTATCTATCTTCCATCCATCTATATACCTATCTATCTATCTATCTATCTATCTATCTATCTATCTATCTATCTATCTATCTATCTATCTATCTATCTATCTTCTATCTACCTATCTTTTATCTATCTTTCTATCTTATATCTATCTATCTATCTATCTTCTATCTTTCATCTATCTATCTATCTTCTACCTATCTATCTATCTATCTATCTATCTATCTATCTATCTTCTATCTACCTATCTATCTTCTATCTATCTATCTATCTATCTATCTATCTATCTATCTACCTATCTTCTATCTACCTATCTATCTATCTTCTATCTATCTATCTATCCATCTATCTATCTATCTATCTATTTATCTATCTTCTATCATGAGGCAGGATCTCATTCTAGATTTTATTTATTTGTTGGTTTGTTGTGAGGTAGGGTCTCATTCTAGATTTATTTATTATTGATTGATTGATTTGTTGTGAGGCAGTGTCTCATTCCACCCAAGGCTGGCCTTGAACTCATGTCAGTGCTGGTATTACAGATAGGAGCCCTCAGGCTTCACTTTCCTTTCCTAGTTCTCATGAGTGCCCCCTACCCCACATCATCTGGGAGAGTTTGAGAGTCTGAGTTTGAGAATCATATAGAAACTAAAGTAGGCAGGGGACTGGAAGAGATGGGGAAAGGCCAGGGAGAGAGAGGTTAGGTCAGCTTGCTGCTTTGAAGGGATGAGATGGAGAGGTTGACCAGAAGTGGTCACAGGACAGAACTGGAATTTCTAGGTGACTTTTCAGCACATTGGCCCCATTAGCCTCTGAATTTTCGGTCTTCTCAGCTTCCCAGATTCCTGGTACCCATCTACATCTCCCTTGCACTTCCAACACCAACTCTACCTCCGTCTCCACCCCTCATCAATTCCATCTCTTCCTTGCATGTGTTTCTGGGCTCCTCAGCCCTTCACCCACTTTGCTCACTGCCAGGTCTCACGTCAGGGGCTGTGGAACAGGGAGAGAGGTGAGGAGTGGAGATTCCAAATGGGGTGGTGGTGGTGAGGCCTGAGCTGGCAGCATTTCCAGGAGAGAAAAGGAAGCAGGACCCTCCCAATCCCCTCCCATCCTCTTACCCTACTCCCACCCCTCCCCCACGGGGCTGCCGTGATTCCACAGTCTCAGGGCTTGAGGGTCTCGGGGCCCCTCGCTAATGTAAGGTTATTGTAATTGATATGAAGGTAATTGATAATGTGTTACGGTGAATAATGTCTTCAATTTTCTGCTAAATCCCATTTTTGTAGCCATCTGGGCTCCTCCAACTGCCCCCCTGGGACGCTGGGTAATAGAGAGTAATTATTCTCAAGTCATTTACTTTTTCAAAGTGTTTAGTGCTTATCTGTTTTACAATTAAAATGGAAACGACCCTGATTCACTTCCTTTCTTTTTTATTTAAATAGCACTCACCCCCCCACACCCCCACCACACACTCTCAGTCACACAAAATCACACTGGCACACAGCCCTCAGCACATACACACACAGAGTCTTCTTGGACAGGCTCACAGTCAAAGACACAAAAATACATGTATATTTTCTTTGTCAGACACACACAAAAAACCGTACATGTACAAGTCTACATCCCGACAGAGACACAGCCTCGGCAATACAGACAGACAGACAGACAGACACTCCCTTTTGCCACTCTTTGGTGTCAGTGGGAAGATAGAGGGTAGGCACTGTCGGGGTGAGGGACAAGGACCTAGAGTCATCACGTGTGTGTGTGTGTGTGTGTGTGTGTGTGTGTGTGTGTGAGTGTGCAAGGCTGAATGTGGAAGCTGCATCCCTGGGTGTACATGAGTGTGTCTGAGTGTTCAGAGCATGGGTTCATGTAAGGATTAAAAAATAAGTGTGAATTTGAAGCAAGAATGTGAGAGCTAATTCATGGTTTTGCTGCTGTGTCCAGGTGTGAGTTGTTGGCTTGGACAGGTGTGTGTGGAGTGGGTGTTCACACCCAGTTTCCACACTGATGAAGGCTCCTGGGGTACAGTCACAGCTGAGAAAAACTTCTCGGGAGCAGGACGAAAGCAGACCAGCAGAGGCACTGGCCACACCTTACTGAATTGGCCCAGGACCCCCACCCCCCCCCCCACCCCCACCCTGTGAAATGTGACCTACTTATTTTAGCTGAGAATGCCAAAGGAAATTGTTCCATGAGGGACCAGGACAGGCAAGGGGAGAGGGCGGGACCCTCTTTGACCGACCATTGACCCCTCTATCAGTCTCTTACTGAATTCTCCCTGCCACCCCCAAAGACACCCCCCCCACACACACTGCTTGATCCTCACCCATGCCTCACTAAACCCTGATCCTGGATTAATGTGTGGAGGCAAGACTGCTCCTCCACCACCCTGTCCTGCCTTCCTGTGCTCCACAGGAGGTGCCCTGTTACCACAGACTTCACAAACAGCAAGACGCTTTCCTGTGGGCACCCAAGTGTATGACCACACACACTCCAAATCCTTCTATGCAGCCTGGAGAGACATCTCTCGACAGTTACACAGGCCTGTCTCTGGGAGGACAATTAGGCGATTGCACCTCAGTAGGACACTTTAGCCTATCACTCAGGTGGCCTGAGGAACGCAAGTTCAGGGCCTAGCTCCCACTGTCCACATGGGGAAACTGAGTCACAGCATGGACTGGGATGGCCAGGAGCTCCAAAGGGAGTCAAGCTGCAGGGGACGCAGGGAACCCCCAGCTTTGTCCCAGGACCCGGTGCCCCCACCATCTCCAGCTCAGGTTCTCAACCGCCCTACCCCCCCTGACTGGACAGCAGGGGTGCCCCAGCTCCAGGTGGACTCACCTAGCAACCCTTCCCCCCAGGTCCAGAGGAAAGTAAGTGTGGCTAAGTCCTCAGGGAGGACGTGCTCCTGGCAGAGAACACCCCGTAAGTCCACCCAGTGCACTTTCTGGGAAAGGTCCATGGCTTCCTTTTGGACTTTTGCTTTTTTGGGACCGCAGGAGGGGTGGCATGGGCGGAGAGCCGCTTCCTGTGTTCTTTCTCTTCTCCTTGGCTCTCTAGGAACCCCGCGTTTGTCTTGATTTGGTCTGATTTCTGTGTTCCATCGTGTTCTCTCCCCCTTCTTCCGGTAGACCTGTCTGTCCGTCCGTCCGTCGGTCTGTCTGTCTGTGGTACTCCTCCTCCGTTCTCCGCCTGACTCCCCGGTTCCATCCCTGTCCTTCGGCCCCTCCCTGACTCCGGCCTCTCACACCTTCTTGGAAAAGTAAACATTTAATTTTTTTTTTTCTGTTAATAGATTTAATGTTCATTTGTTGGTAGCCCAGGGGCAGAAACGCGTGACATTTCAAATAATTGTTGTTTCAGGGGTATCCTCTGGAGGGAAATGCGGCAAAAGTGTGGAGAAGATTTAAGCAAATGACTGTGTCAGCTTCTATTTACTCCTGACAGGATCGCCGCGGGCACGGCTGCGAGATAACCATTAGCGCGGCCGCCGATAAAGCGGGAGGCTGCATTCTAAAGGCTCCGCGGCCATTACGGGAAAGTTAGTGTGAAACATGTTAAATTATCCCCAAAGTGGAGCGCGCGGGGAGCGGGGGAGGGCGCTGAGCCCGGAGAGTCACGGCGCCTGCGCCTCCGCGGGGTCCGCAGCGGGAAGCACTCAGGCCGGGTGGGGCTCGGCGCCGCGCCGGCCGATGTCCACCAGGGGGCGGTCGCGGGCGGCCCGAGCCTCAGTCTATCGGCCCGGAGGGGTGGGTGGAGGGCCTCGCGAGCGCCGCCCTGCGGTGAGGGCGGCCCCTGCGACTTCCTGCGCTTGCCGTGGAGGGGACCCTGAACAGCACCGCTGTGCCCATCAGCCCTGCGGGCCCCACCCCTCTGGGCAGCCGAGATGGGTATCATGGGGTCACAAGAAAAGATCTAATTGTGGGGCTTTAGCTAAGGCTTGGGACAGGTAGGCTTCTCTTCTTTTGGGTCTCTATCAGTCCCCCCAAACAAACAGACCCCTCATCTGTGTGACGATTACACACCCTCACGTGCCTGGCCCCAAGTCTGCAGTGGCCTGAACTCACCTCCCAGCGTTTCCTCAAACAATCTGGCTGCTTCTGTAAACTGGGCCTCGGCTGCCTACCTGAGATTGGGAATATGTGCCCCACATATTTCACACCCTAAAATTTAAATGAAGAAATGAGGCCATGCAAAAGTGACCCGAGAAGCCATTATGTGCAATAGAAGTGGAGAGTATTGTTTTTGTCTGTTCTGAGACAGGTCTCACTGTGTAGCCCTGGCTACACATAGTCCTGGAACTCGCTATGTAGACCAGGCTAGCCTTAAACTAGGAGATCTGCCTGCCTCTGCCTCCCAAGTGCTGAGATTAAAGGTGTGCACCACTCCACCAGGCTTCAAAAGTATTGTTATTAGTGGACGTTATTAATGTTAGGCACAGTCATGGGGAACACCAGAGCACAAAGGCCACCAGAGAGGCACTAATGCTTGGGGGACAGGATGCAATCACAGTTCTGTTGAGTTTGGGTTGCATCTCTTCCACACCTACTATTAAACACACTTGGGATAAATAAACCTCTGCCTGGTAGCCTGGCGGAGAAAACCGTCTTCCAGGCTGTCTCCTGTGGAATCCTGGAGCAGAGCCACTAGTGAAATAAGCTCCTGAGACTCAGATGTTGTCTGACGGGAATGGGTAAGGGGGTAGAAAGACCATCTGGGATAGGAGGAAGAGTAGACCTACTGATATCATGCCTGATGTACTTACACACAGTTGTAATCCCAGGCCAGCCTGAGCCCTACAGTGAGAGCCTATCTCAAAAATAAACAATCTTCAAATGTATTGTGATTGTGAATCATGTAAATTATGTTTCTAGTCTTTGGAACTCAATCCACAGGACAATGGGGAATATGAATGTCTTAACAGAGATTTAAAAAAAAAAAAAAAAAAGGTAACAGAGGTGAGAGAGAGAGAGCTCAATCCTTGGGAGTGTGGTGTTTAAGGAAGGTAGATGAGGTGGTAAGTGGAGGCTGAGGGGGCCCTGGAAGTCAGGACACATTGCGTCCATTAGACATTCAAAAGATGGAGACCTAAACTGATCCACAATTATGGCATTTTTATTGAGTAAATTAGGTCAGATAAATGAACCAAGCCTTCTCCATACAGGATCTTTACACACTCCTCAGTACTTTACAAAAATAAGGAACTTTTGTGGTTTTAGTGTGGATCACCATCTCACTGGGTGTCCAGCCTGATATGACTAGAATCTGACATCATGTGTTTTCCTCATTATACGACTGTCTTCTCAACATTTCTAGGATTTATTTTGCTCTGTTCCTACCATGAAAACCGCTGTGGCACACCTTTGGTGGTGGCTGGATTGTTTTTGCCATATATTTGTGTTGCCCTAGACCTGATGGCTCTGGCTTTGGGACTGTTGGTGTGGACTCCTGTGTCTCCCAGCACTTCTGCGGTCCACTGGGGCTACTGTAACACAATACCATACACTGGGTAGCTTATTCACAACAGAACTTTATTCCTCACAATTCTGGACTCTGAGAAGTCAAGGCCCTGGATGAAATCAAGGCACTGGATGGAGGCGGGGAGGCCCTATTTCCTCATAGGTGAACACCTCATATAACAGGAGGAGCTGGCAGATCTTGGAGCCTGTTTATAAGGGTGCCAGTCCAACTCAGGAAGGCTCTACCTTCAGGACCTAACCACCAGCTAAAGGCCTCGTCTTTTCCTACCATAGAGACAAGGGTTCTGGCATATGGATTTTAAGGAGACACAAACATTTAGACTATAGCAACCACTGTCCTGGAAGCATATCTCCTTTGCGGGAATGGAAAACTGAGGTAAGGTGGATCTGAGCTTCCTTCTCTCCCTTCCTTTGTTCACCTCCTCCTCTGTCCTTTTCCTCCTCCTCCGCCTTCCTTTTCTTCCTCCTCCTCTGCCTTCGCCTTTCCCGTCCTCTTTCTTCTTCCTTCCCCTCCTTCTTGTAAAACTGTCAGTATCACTGAAACAGAAAAGTCACACCCAGGAGATCTGTCCCTCCAGGAAGCAGTGAGCAGACCTAAAGCTCCCCTCAGAAGGACAGTTATGGGGGTCAGCCCAGTCCTCAGCTGTTAGAATCACTTGGAGCCCTGAGGCTCTACAGAGTTTACCCCAAGAGGAAAATACTTTCAGGATGATTGCTTTAGTTGGAAAGAAAAACATTCTTCCTGCTGGACATGAGCTGGGAACCCTTGTTACGGGCACCAAGGGCAGAGGTGAGTGTGTGTGTGAGTGTGTGTGTGTATGTGTGTCCGTGTCCGTGTCCGTGTCCGTGTCCGTGTGTGTGTGTGTGTGTGTGTGTGTGTGTGTGTGTGTGTGTGTGTCTGTGTCCCACCAAGAGGTGGAGGGCTCTAAAGCTGACTGAGCCCTAGCTGGATTCTCCTTTTCCTTAGTTTGCAGCTCAGGGTTTCTCCAGGCAATTCACATCTTCTTCCTGTGGCAAAAGAGAGAGAGAGAAGGGGTGGGGGAGACAGAGACAGAGAGAGAGAAGGAAGGAAAAGGAAAGAAAAACATGGATGAGGCAAGGAGCTCTGGGTTGGGGGAAAGAGGGGGGGACCTGTAATATCACCTATAGAAGTTTTCAGCTTGGGGTGTCACTATCAAATGCACTATCGTTCCCAACACCTTCATGTGGAGGTTTAATCCTAAATAGTCCCTAAGTAGTGCCCCCATGCCAAGCATCTTTCTTCCTACCATCTTTAAAGGAGATGCATGTCCGTTCACTGGAGAGAGGGGGAGAGAGAGAGAGAGAGAGAGAGAGAGAGAGAGAGAGAGAGAGAGAGAAAAGAGAGAAACAACAATAACAAAGCCAATGATCATCAGACATAAGACCAGTAGAGTCACCTAGCCACTGTTGCCACATGAATGATTACAGTGCCAGGCATCACCTTCTGCGTTTATTTATTTATTGGTTTGTTTGCTTTGAGATGCAGTAGCTCATGGCCCAGCTATACAGCCGAGACTGGCCTTGAAGTTGTGATCCTCCTGCCTCCACCTCCCAAGTCTGATGAGGCTACAGGTTAGAGCCACCATGCCTGGCTTCTCCCTGTCCTTAAATAAATATAAATACAAGTGTGAGATATAAGGAGAGTCAAGCTCTATGTTCTGTTCCATTCAACCATTTAATCAGCAGCACATCAGGAAACCACTCTTTTCCCACAAGTACAGAGCTCTGTGAGCATTTTAATAGCTGTGTATTCTAGACCACCATTTCACCTGCTTAGCAAGGTACATTTATGTCATGGTATTGTGTTCCCCGAAATATTGTGTGTTCCCCGAATTAAACTTATCTGGGGTCAGAGAACAGGATGGCCACAATATTAAACATAAGGATAGGCAGTGGTAGCACACACCTTTTATCCCAGCACTTGGGAGGCAGAGCCAGGTGGATCTCTGTGAGTTCAAGGCCACATTGGAAACAGCTAGACATGGTGACTTACACCTTTAATACTAGAAAGCAAGCCTTTAATCCTAGGGAGTGGAGGCAGAAAGAGAAAGATTATATAAGGCATGAAGATCAGAAACTAGAAGCATTTGGCTTGTTAAGTTTTTAGGCTTTGAAGCAACACAGTTCAGCTGAGATTCATTTGGATGAGGACTCAGAAGCTTGCAGTCTGAGGAAACAAGAACAGCTAAGGAACTGGTGAGGTGAGGAAACTGTGGCTTGTTCTGTGTCTCTGATCTTCCAGCATTCACCCCAATACCTGGCCTCAGGTTTGATTTTATTAATAAGACCTGTTAAGATTCCTGCTACACATTTAGGTTGCTTCTAGCTTTCTGCTGTTAAATACCACAAGATGAGTGTATGTGTGGATGGTTATTTTTGCATTTATGCAATTATCTCCTTGGGATAAACTCTTAGATGTGAAATTATGCTATTTAAAGAAAATATACATTTTACGTTTGGGCACAAATCATCAAGCTGTCTTGAAAAGTGTTTTATAGCACTGTGTATATTCCCACCCACCCATGCCTTTTACCCTTTGCTAAAGTGAAAGAGAAACAGGCTGCCATGGAGGCTAATTCCTCAGGCTACTTTCTGTGTGTGTGACTCTGAGGGTCTCGGTGAGCCTTGCACACAAGTGTGTCATATTTAGGCCTGTGTTCTCTGTATCAACACCAGGCCAAGCTGAAATCCTGCATAACTGTTCTCAGGAAAGGGCGCACACCCTCCAAATTTTCCCCTGCCACTTCACTCTAGAGACACATTCTGTTTCAGTGCCCCCCCCCCAGCCCCAAGGGTGGTCATGTTGTCACTCTTACCACTGTCTTGGGGTCTCCTGGCCAAGACTGTGAGGCAAACAGGAAGGAACGCCACTTAACAGGATCTCCCTGTGGTAACCCAGGCTCTGCTCAGAGGATGCTCCTGTCACCACAGCTGAGAAGCATCCACTGTGGTGGAAATAGTATCCCAGATCACAGAGTGCCCACAAGTCCCTCTAGAGGGCCCCTGAGGGTAGGATCTCATCTGTGGCTCAAGCCCTTCCTGAATGTGAGGCCTACCTCACAGAATCTTCCACTGCCTCTTGTTCCATCAGCTCACAGTTCCTCACACATGTTCACCTCTCCACACACATTCACACTAATCCGGCAATCCATGCACTCCCCTCCCAGACACTCACTCATTTTTACATCATTTGATTGTTATAATTTTCATGTCCTTACACTCACATCTTTGAACACAATTCACAGAGTTTGATGCTCACACCCACCCACCTCCTCCTATTCACTATACAGTCTCACATGGATGCATCCGTTCAGCCCAAGGGTGTAGTTACAAATCTTCGAGTTGCTGCCTTTGCGTTGATTCAGTTCCACCTCCATATCTTCAACTCCAGCATCCAAAGTCCTTCTCAGAGCCTCTCGCAATCCAGGAATTCAAATCACTTGGATTTGACAACAGGGTCCAGAGGAAATGTATCTGAAGTAACCGGAATAAAGTAACTTACTGAACACCTACTATGCCCTAGGCACTCTGCCAGGCACTTTCAATATCATTCCATTTAAAAAAATTTTACAGTATTTTTTGTTTTGTTTTGTGTTAAGAAAGGGTTTCACTGTGTAGCTCTGGCTGTTCTGTAGTTCTCTAGGTAGACCACGCTGGTTTCAGACTTGCAGAGATCCTCCTGCCTCTGCCACCCCAGTGCTGGGAGTAAGCCAGCACCACTATTCCAGGCACTTTTACGGTGTTTTAAAGTATGCTTAGCTCCCTGTCTTAGAAGAGAGAAGTGAGGCCCAGGTAAGGGAAGTCGCTGGCCCAAGGTTGTTTAGATGGTGAGTCTTGAGAGCAAGACAGTGTCCTACTCTTAACCCTAAGTTCTTCCATAATAACAGAGGTTGCTAACGAGTCCTCATCCTGTCTCAGACATGTGCATTGTAGAGGTGCTATAGCTTCTTACAGGCAAAGAGACAGCGTGCTTGATGAATGATCTCTTTTATTATTATGGAGAGGAAATTTTTAATTTCAAATTCAAATTTAGCTACATTTCACAACCAAGTAAATCCTTCAAAGCAAGTGAATGTTTAGTGGACCCTGTCCTTTTCATTGACAGGTTCCTTTCAAATTGGAGCTCTCGCCCTGCACCACAGGCAGAGTGGCCCCTGCTGTGACCACATACATGGTTCCTCTCTTCCACCCACCAAATGAAGTCACACTCAGGCATAAGCCTTACACACACTAATAAGGTTACTGTGGTTTAGTCAATTAACAAGAACATTAGGGAGTAGGGGCAAAATACCTGGGCTCCAGTTCCATCCCTTACTAACTGTAAGGCCACAGGCAAATTACTTTCTCTGCCTCAGTTCCTGCATTTGCAAATACTGGAAGAACAATTCCTCCCTCTCAGGGTGGCTGTGAGTTTAAGGTACTGTAATACACATTATTGAAACATTGGCATATTTTAGCTACTGAAGACTTGCTGCTTGTATTCTCAGAGATATGATGCTAGCCTGTGCAGCTTGTCACTCAGACCTGTAGACAGGCCACACTGTGGATATGTGGACATCTGCCAGGGGTGGGCTATTGGGGCTGTTGAGAAAGGGGCTCTTAACAAACTTTGAGCAAGTCACCGAACAGCTCCTTTTGTGGTTTTGTGGATGTTTGTGTGTTATCCATGTGTATACATATGTGTGAGTACATGGGGCGGGGGGGAGGGGAGGAGGTGTTCACAAGTGTGGAGCCCGGAGATTGACAGTGGATATCTCATCAATCACTTTCCAGCTTAATTTTTGGACAAGGCCTTTCACTGACTCTGGTTCTCACTGATTGGCTAGAATGTCTGACCTGACCAGCAAGCTCCAAGAATCCTCAAAGCTCTGATTCCTCAGTGCTGAGATTCCAGGCCTGCCACCAAGCTCTGCTTTTTATGTGGGTTGTTAGGGAACCAAACTTGTGTCTTCATGCTTGTATGGAATAGCACTTGGCCCACTGAGCCATTTGCCCAGACCCTGGCAGCATTTCCCCCGATAGAGCTCATGTAGCCCAGGCTAGCCTTTGGTTTCCATCAGAGAGCTAAAGATGAGTGCTGGATTGTAGGTCCAGTTTATGGGTTACTGAGGACCAAGCCAAGGGTTTCCTGCATCCAGGCAAGCACTCCATCAGCTAAGCCATATCTCCAGCCCTCAACTTTTTAAGAAAAAAAAAAAGACAACAATTTCCTAAAAACCCCAAAGTCACAGTTACATTCACACATAACAAAGTAACCACAATTCCTTAATTTTATTAAATACATACTCCATATTCAAATTTTAACCTGTTTCCCAAATATGTATATATTCATATATACACCATATGAGGACATTGGCTTGTTGGAGTAAGAAACCAAATAAAATCCATCCAATAATGTTTTCCATCTTTCTTTTAAAACTTTATGTGAATCTCTTTTCCCTTTGAAGAATACGAATCATTTGACCAGGAGGATGTTTCTTACATTAAAAAAAAAAAAAAAAAAAAAAAGCAGGCAGTGGTGGCGCACGCCTTTAATCCCAGCACACAGGAGGCAGAGGCAGCTGGATCTCTGAGTTCGAGGCCAGCCTGGTCTGCAAAGCAAGTTTCAGAACAGCCAGGGCTGCAACACAGAGAAACCCTATCTCGAAAAAAAAAAGATTTTTTTCCACAATAGTATATTTTCTGGGTTGTAAGAAAGAAGAAAGTTTGTTGAGATGAATTCAGTTCCCAGAATTAGGCGGCATACAACCGTCTGTAACTCCAACTCTAAGGGGATTCTATCCTCAGCAGACGCGCATGCATGCACGCACGCGTGCAAACACACATACAAAATTAAAAATAATAAATTGTAAAAGAAGAAAGTAGACAATACAGATAAAGTGAAAGTCTTCTTACCCCTCCCCCCCCCCCCCTCCACACACCCGGAGCTCTTTAACCATTCTGTCCCGATTTTCTCCTCTTTAAAATGGGGAGATCTCCTTTTTTAGGGTTGCTGAGGGAGTTAAATTAAACAGAGCTTGGAAGCGCTTAGGTCAGAGCATGGCTCAGGAAATCTGCCAGTGAAAGTGGCCTGTTTTTAGTCATTGCTGTATTGGGGAAAATTGGAGGCGGCACTGGGTCGGCGAGCATTCAGCACCCTGGACAGAGGCAGCGCCCTCCTTCCAACCTCCAAGTCAAGGAAGGAACCAAAATCCTCTGGCCTGGGCGGGCAGTGCGGTTGGTGAAGGGGAAAGACACCTGGGATTTCCGAATCGCGTACCCGGCTCCCCTTCTGGTGGAGACAATTACTCGGATACGCTCGGGCTGGTCTCCCCGAGATCCTGGGTCGTTTCGGACCTGGACCCAACCGGGTCTTTGGGCAACAAGCCTGGCCAAGCAGAGGGTCAAACCCGGTGCCTCAGTCTCCCCGATTGCAGACCAGCTCCCTCAGGACCGCGGGTGTCGCCACGCGGCTCTTCTCTGAGGACCTCCGCGCCCCGAAGACATACCTCCCACCACACGTGCTGTTCTCCCGAGTCGGGGTGGTGGCTAGGGGGTGGGGAAAGCGGCCTCCGGAAGCAGGCCCAGAGCACAATTAGCAGGAAGCTGAGTCGCCTGCGAAGGCTGATTTAATTAGGTGACACGGTGCCAGGCAGGGATGCGGGGGGGGGGGGGGGGGCGGCGGAGGGGAGAGAGAGCAGGGTCAAAACATTTTGTAAAAATCTGTTTCACAAACGCTGCTGCTCCCCTCGGGCCAGAGAGAGATTAGGCGACTTTGGTGTCCATCAAGGATGGCTGGCAGTAGCTGGCCATTGAGTAGGCCAGTGCCTCCTTCTCCTCCACTTCTATTGTCTGGTCCCCAAGACAACCACTCCGCTGGGGTGCTGGGGGGGAGGGGCTTTGATGACCTAAGAAAGAACTCTTAAGGCAGAACACTTGTGTACACACACACACACACACACACACACACACGAATAATATTAATAATTTGGAAAGATCTACTTACCAGTTAAGCTAGTATCTGCTGAGTAGACGCTTGGATGCCTAGTCTATTATTTATACTCTGTACCGCAGTCTCTTCATCCCTAAAACAGTAAGGCTCCTTTAGGAGTTCATTTATGGAATGAAAGACATGGGGATGTAATGGCAAGCACTTGACTCTTACCAGATTAGATGCCAGGTGAGTTGAGACCTTTGGTTCCTAAGCCTTACAATGACCTATGTAGATATGGTTATCCCCATTTGACAGAAGTGGAAACCCGATGTTTGAGATACTTGCAGTAATTGACTTGGTCAGGGACAGATGTGGGAATTGCACTCAGGGCTGATGTTGAAGCCTGTGTCTTTTCACCACCCCAGTTCTGCACTGCTTGGGTTCCTGTGGGACTAATTTCAGTAGACAACACTGGACCCACCAACATTCACGCTCCACTCATGTCTGGTCCAACCACACCTCAGGCGCCCACACATCTGTGTAGCACTGAGCCAAAGACAGGGACAGTGCTCACACACATGTGTCATAGGAGATAAACACACAGGACCACCCTACTGTAGGAAGATGCTCTGGAGAGCTATGTCTGTGCCAATCTGCCGTGGGTCACAAGCAAAGCCAACCATTTTACTGAAAAAGCTACACCCAGCCTCACAGAAGGGAATCACACATACAGATACACAAAATGTGTAACACTCTCATGTGCTAATACTCCAAAGTAGTAAGATATGAGACATTGCATACACATGAAGACTGATGTTTTGTTATTGTGAAACACCAGAAACACACAGAGATACGTCATTTCACATATACACTGTCACACACTCTCTCATTGTAACACATACCACTCATGTTTGTGAGCTGTGACCAGATCTAGGTGGCACAGGAAAAAAAAAATCAGTCAAAAGCCAGCTTACATTACACATATGTCCTAGACACACCCACACAGACCAATGGGCAAAGAGAACCTTAATCTAATGGGCACACGCTCACATGTACACAGACAGCTAAGACCCTCTGGGAAGCTGGCTTTTACCCAAGAGCTTCCTGCCTCCCAAAGTCTTTAGGGCATGTGAGTCATAGACTCCCCCCTAACTCCCCCCCTCCCAAACACCTTCTTCCAGCTGAGCCCAGGGCAGCAGAAACACAATCAATCCTTCAGCAGACATGTGCAGGGGGTCCTGGACAGGCAGTCTTAAGAACACCTTCTCTGTCATCATAGCCAGTCCAAGCTGTGGCCAGCCAGTAGGACTTGGGAGCTTCCTTACATCTCCTCCAAATCCCTCATACTACCCCCCACCCCCACCCCCCACCCCCTCACCCCCGCCTCAGGCCCTAGCACTCCAGAAAGGGGCAGACAGAGTCCCTACCAACTTCCTTTCTTAGTGTACCAGGTCTACCTGCTTAAACAGGAGTCCCACCTGTTGTCACCTACCTGTGCAGGTGGTCTGTCTCAACAGCTCAAAGCTCCAAGCGGGTCCCGAAAGGCGAGAAGGCAGAGCCTAGTTCATCCTCTGCACCCCGCCCCCATTTCTAGCCCCCTCTGCAGCTGCCCCCTGCAGCTCAGGCCCCCTGGGCAGACCCTCCCTCCCTCTCTGCCTCCTGCTTGCCCAGCACTGTGCCTCTGCTCTGAAAACCAGACTAGGGACTGGGGGGAGGGGGGAGGATCCCAAGAGAGGAAGTGGCATCTGACGCCCCAGCACCAAACCTGGGGGGCTGCAGGGGGGAAGGGAGGAGCAGGGAGGCTTCTCATTGTGTGAGGGAGATTTTATTTTTAACAGATGCTAAGGCAGATGGCGCAGAATTAACAGAAAATGGGAGAGGAAAGAGAGGAAGAGCATTACTGACTCCAGAGAGAGTGGACATTAAAAAAATAAAAAATAAGGGAATGAAAACAAGTTTAAGTGCTCTCTCCGGGGGGGAGGGGGGAGGGAGGGGAGCTGAGAAGCAGAGAGGGACGGAGCAGCGCGGCGATAACCAAAGGCGTGAAATTACAAAAGTAAAATTTGTGGGACTCGGGAGGGGCCGAGAAGGCCCCAGTTTCATTGCAAAACTCACTCAGAAATTACTGGTGTGATGTTTGAGCTTTTATCATTAATAATAATCGAGAGGGGTGGGGGAGACAAAAGGACTCCTGGGCTAGGGGGCTCCGAGGCTCCAAAAGAAAGGAGGTGTGATCTGTGAGGGGGAGGGAGCCATCTCTGCGACAGAAAGAGGAGAGAAGGGGAGAAAAACTCGGGGACACAGAGCAGAAGTAAAGGCACTGAGAATAAGAAATAACCAGAATAAAGAGCTGAGCAAACCCAGGGGAGAAGGAGGCTGCACAAAGGGGAGTAATGGGGGGTGGCTGGGGAAACAGAGGAAGCTGTTCTGAAGACAAAGAGCAGGACAGCAGGAACGACCCACCCGGAGGGCAGAGGCCGGAAGAGCAGCAGCAGAGAGGGCCAGGGTGTGCGGGCACACGAGTGGGCCAGGAGCCCCAAAGATGACTGGGGAGGGGTCAAAGTGGCCGAAGTCGGGGACCAAAGGGAACAGGAACAGAGAAAAAGACAAGCAAGGGGCAGAGGCCAAACAGAACTGAAAAAAAAAAAAATGACAGGAAGTGAGTGACAGACAGGGAGAACCAGAGAGGGACTCCACAGAGAGAAGAAAGCTAAGGCTCTGAGCCCAGAGAGTTGAAAGGACAGACATCTCAAGCCACACGGTGGTGGAGAGGAGAAAGAAAGGTGAGATCAGGAGAAAGGACTGAGCTTGGAGGCAGAGTTACAGAGAGGCTGTGGGGGAGACGACAGGGCGATCGGAAGGGAGGAATGGATGGCAGACAAAGAGGATCGGCCGTTTATCTCTCCTCCCAAATTAATTGAGGCTACATCAGCCTGAGCCACTAAAACGGAGCGATTATGAATGGGTTAGTCACAGGTGGAGTTAAAGGCCTTCAGAGGGATATTAGCCAAAATTGAGTGGCTTTTAATTTCTTTCTAACGAGAGACAGTAGCTGGGGAACCGGGCACCGCCTCCGCTCAGCTCTCCTGCTAAACACGGCGTGGGGGCAGCCCAGGCCACTCACCACCTGACCTGTGTGGCATAGGCAGCCAAGTGGAAATGGCCGTGTCTGTAACACGCCTGCAACATGCTTGTGACATGCCTGCAACGTGCTGGCAGCCA
This sequence comes from Onychomys torridus, assembly GCF_903995425.1. NCBI lineage: Eukaryota > Metazoa > Chordata > Mammalia > Rodentia > Cricetidae > Onychomys > Onychomys torridus. The sequence continues at coordinate 163,237,577 of NC_050443.1, forward strand.
GAAAGAGGGAAAGGAAGCAGGACATCCTTGGAAATAGCCAGGCCAGGGAGTGTACAGGGGCAGGAGCAGAGGCTTCAGCAGGAGCTGGACAGAATATGACATAGGGGAAAGAGAGGATGGAGGTAAATGCTGCCACAGAAAAGCCTCCTGTGGCCGGGCACACACCTGTAATCCCAGCACTCGGGAGGCAGAGGCAGGTGGATCTCTGTGAGTTCGAGGCCAGCCTGGTCTACAGAGCTAGTCCAGGATAGGCTCCAAAGCTACAGAGAAACCCTGTCTCGGAAAAAAAAAAAAAAAAAAAAAAAACCAAACAAACAAAAAAAAAAAAAAAAAAAAAGAAGAAGAAGAAGAAGAAGCCTCCTATGGCTACAGGGTTCCCCAGTCACCCCTGATACCATTTTTGAAAAAAGAAGCCGTGGTGTTGAAAGTACTGCTGCTAACTTCCCTGTCATAAAGACAGCCTGAACTCTGGGAATAGTACAGTGAACCGGAAGGGTGCTGAAATATGAATTCCTCAACCGCTTTCCCAACTCAGTTCCAGACATTCCTTCTAGCTGAGCTTTGGGAGTTACAGTCTCAAACTGTCTTCAACACCAAAAGGCGATAAAGGAGCCTTCCTTTTCCAGGGGACTCCACTGGTGTGCAGGGGACATGTACAAGGGGACACATAACCCAGGTGGCCGCCTGTGGCCAGTTGAATAAGGTGTGTGAGCTGGATAGAGGGTCGCTGGTCTAGAACGTGTGCAGTGAAATCCCAGGCAGCAGGTGAGTGGGTTTCAAACGCTGAGGTGGCTCTCCTGGAGGGTGCAGGCTGATGGAGGCCAGAGAAGAGGGGCCTCAACGGAAGTCTGTGGAATCCAGCAAGAGGGTGGCTTGAGGTGGATGAAAAGGAAAGGCAGATGACATTTCTAGTGTGGGTACCAAGAAAAAGGGACAAAGGGGCCCAAAGGACCAGAACTGACCCTCTGTGGACATGCGGCTTGTGAGGTTTGAAAGAGCATGGAACTCAATGTTTCATGAAGTGTCGAAGCACTATGGAAAGGCATCTGGGGATCTAAGATATTTGGGTAAAGTTACTAGATGGAAGGAGCAGGAGACAACATGGAAACAAGGGGACAGGTGTGGTGGACCCGTGTGGTTGAATTGCTAAAGGTCTTATTAATAAAAACCCAAAGCCAGACATAGGGGTGAAAACCTGAGAGATCAGAGGATTAGGTCCATAGGCTAACCTCACCTCACCAACACCTCAGCTTACAAAGAGACCTACTTCCTGTCTACCCATGCCTATATGCCTTTCTGTTCTGCTCTCTCATTTACTCTCTCCATCCAGCTACATCACTTCCTCTTCCTGCCCAACTCTGTCACTTCCTGTCTGTCTGTACAGACCTCCAGACCTCCATGGTTAACTAGTGTTGGAATTTAAGGTGTGTGCCACCACACCTGGCTCTGTTCCCAGTGTGGCCTTGAACTCACAGAGATCCAGAGAGATCCCTACCTCCCCAGTGATAGGATTAAAGGCATGTGCTACCATTGCCTGATTTCTATGTTTAATATATATTGGGGGACAGAGATAAAATATCACCACAAATCCAAGTGAAGAGGACAGGTACAAGGTGGAACAGGGAAGGACTTGGTAACTAACATGTGGGCCGAGGACAGACTGCAAGAGAAGACCTTGCTTACAGTGTCAAGGTCAAAATCAGGGTCTGGAAGAACGCACAGGTCCACAACGTGACCACAACAACTCCTACACAACAGGAGTAAAGTTGGATGGGGGCCGAGGTGGACATCCAGGTGCTGGCTTCCATCCAGGGACCGGAAGCCACTGAGGGAAGCAGAGCAGTGAAATGAAAATGCATTCATCTAAATGTCTTGGTGGTCCAGCTTCTTCTCTCGGCCACTAATGAGCTTCCAGACCGGGGACAAGGCACTCCATCACCAGACTTCAGAGTGTTCACCTATGAAGTGTGAGCATTGGCTGGGCTCAAGTTGAGCTTTGCTCTAGGTTCTGGGACTCTGACACTCAGAGACAAAGCCTGGAGCAGACCTGAATAGGAGCAGAGATGGGGACCAGAGAGAGATGGTGATAATTCTCCCTGTCCTCCTGTCCCCAGAGCCAACAGCTGCGACCCCTCCCCCTGGCAACTCTATTAACACTCAATTAGGGGGCCTGATGGGCCCGGGCCTGGAGGACTCCCCTACCACAGACACAGGCAGGCCCCCACTCAAAAGTTGGTCTGATGAGCCCATTGGGAGAAGGCTTCACTCAAATTTATAACTTACTGCAGGAACAGCCCACCAGCCCCTGTCTCCTCTCTCTCCGTCCTCCCAGGGCAGAGCCCATAGGGCTGGGGTGGATGGAGGAGGCTGAATGGAGGATGCCAGCGGGTGAGGGGAAGTTGGGAGCAGGGACGTCAGTGCCCACGCTAGACATACAGAGATGAAAGAGAGAGGGCCCTGGAGCAGAGGAAGTGGGAGGGGAGACCCAAGGAAGAGCCGTGAGAGTGTGTGAGAGAGAAAAATGACAGGCCCTGAATATTGGGCGCCCTCACTTTAAATCAAGATAAAAGACTGAAGTGGAAAATGAGAGTCCGGAGAAGCCCCGGACGGCTCGGGGCGCTAATGGAAACACATGGCTGCCGGCTGCGGGCTTGTCAGCTTCCCCCGGCGCTGCCATTCCCGTCTGATAATCCGGCCTGCCATAAAATTAGACTAGCAAATACCTCCTGACAAAGATGCATGTTTCTCTCTATTGTGCCATCATAAAAAAAACTCGGCTGGTGACTCGGGGAGCCGCAAACTTCAATTTAAATTTACAGTGCTGCGGAAGGAAAGTGATATGCACTCAAAAATTTTAATAACCTATTAAGTTACGACTTCAATTTCATTTTATGAATATTTTCCTTGGGGAGCACGGCTATCACAGAGAAAGATAGAAATTTAAAAAAGATAAATAGTGCCATTAATCTCCAACATTTCTCTTCCATTATCCTTGAAAATTAGGAGTTATTTTTGTTCAGATCTTCATGTAATTAGCTCCCTCCACTTGATTCACTAGCCAGAAAATGACCATGTTCAGAAAATTAAAAATTTGTCATTAAGTGGAATTTAACATAATATCATTTATCTTTATCTATTCCCCAGCTGACAGCAGGAAGCCTTGGCTGCGGTACCGGCTGGTGTGTCAGAGTGGGGAGGGACTGCTGGGGAGAGATGCTGGGAGACAGGGATAGAGACTGAGGGAGGGGGGGGAGAGAAGGAAGGCCAGCAGGGAGGTGGCCAGACCGGAGTGAGCAGAGGAGGGAGGAGGCCTGAGAGCTGAGGTGTCTGCTCTGGAAGAGGCGGAGACTGCCACTGGGGGCGGTGGGCCCGGCAGTGGGGCAGGTGGGCGGAGCTGGGGGTAGAAAAGGAGAGGCAGCCGCAGGTACAGCGGGTGCCCGAGTGCCTGGTGGGGGGAACTAGGGTGAAAAGACTTGTGAAGACAGAGGTCCAGTGGAAGGGACCCTCGGAATTCGAGGCTGGAAAGGGGTGGGAGAACTCAGGATCATGGATCCCCCTCATCCAGAGGGAACTGGACGTCATCATCCTGACCACAGTCCGGCTTCAGGGAGGTCAGGGAGGAGGTGAGCACAGGGGCCAGGGATGAGACAGGGCCAGCTAGCAGGTGTGAGTCTAAGAAACAGAGATGGAGAGGATGGAAGCGGGACAGACAAGCAGACAGCCAGACAGGCAGTCAGATGAGCTCCTTTGGTAAACTCAGGTCCCAGGAAGGCACCATGTTCAAGGCCTGCAGTCATGCCCTTGACCTTCTTTCAGGGTTACATGGCTGCCTCTGGCCTTTCCCCTTCTAATAGGACTCCACGCTATTCCCCCTCCCCAAGCCAAAAATTATCCACTAAACTATTCAGTCTTCATTCTGACTAGAGAGAACTATGGCTGGGCCTAAGAGACTGGGAATTGGATAAAGGGATTAAACAGCAGCACATTAGTGAGAGATTTAGAGTGTAATAAACCCATTTCACAATAATATGTGCGTTGGGGCCAGTGATTCATCATCACAGGAGCCTGTCCACAGTGGGAGCCTTGACCTGCAGGGAAGGGACCTGGACAGGTGGAAGAGATTTTTCTATAGGTTCTCAGGGTTTGGGCAAGGGGTACACATTGTCCCCTAGGGCCAGGAGGGGGACATGGGATGCTGAGAATGCCTTCAGCTCAAGTTGCTCCAGGCAGTCAGAAGGGACAGCTGGCAGAGGCTGGACTACAGAAGAGGTCTGCGGTAAACACACACACACACACACACACACACACACACACACACACACACACACCATGGCAGGAGGGGGGGGCACTCCAAGTCTCAATCTGTACCCCACAGACAGTACCCAGCTAGCCAAAGCTTCTCAAATAAGCTTGCTGTTCCTTCCTACTGTGATGTTCCTCTACTCCACCCTCCAGCTGTCCTGTCAATGAGGCCATACCTCTGCAGGGTCCTTCTGGAGTTCCTTGTCTTACTGGAGCGCCTCCAGAAGCCCGCAGCTCTTTCTGGAAGTGCCTGGCTTCGGACATAGATTCTCAACTGAACTCCAGTTTTGACGCTTACTGCAAGTTGATCTTGACAAGTCTCTTTACCCCCTGCACATCAGGTTTTTATCTGTCAGCTGTAGGTAGTTAATACTGCTTCATAGGATTGGTGTAGGGGTCACCTTAGATGGTGGTTTTGATATTATTACGTAAAGCAGAAAGCGGTGTCGCTGTAATACTTCTGCACGTGGACCCTCCACTCTCAAGCTACACACACTAAGGTGTTGTGACTCTTATTAGGGAGAGTTGCAGCTCCCTGACTGCACTGAACTTATTCAGGGTCCACGTGCAATGACACACTTGTGTGGGGGTTATTTAAACTGCCCTTTCAGTGGGGCAGAGGAAAGCACCTCCTACTGTTTCTTTGCGCTAAGGGAAACAGCATTGGGGCCTAAAGAACAAGTGTGCCCCTGGAAAGGCACGGGAACATAGGGACATACTGGTTAGGTCTCAGCGTTCAGTCCAGAAGTGCTGCCAGGTGAAGAAGTCCATCTGTGCCAAGAGCAGGGAGTGACAGTAGCTTCCTATGAGAAGGAGAGTCCTGGGAAGGCTTGGGCTTAAGTTGGTGGCAGACCAGATGGCCAAGAGCATATCCAGGAGGAGAGGTGAGAAGGTCAGATTCAAGACCCAGCCACAGGGACCATCTTCTCCCGCCATTGTCCCTGGTGCTCTGCTCCCTGACTCTCATCCCATAGGACCAGGCTTCATCTGGTGAATCTCTGCCAGGACTTACCCTCCCGCTCTCACCCAAGAGGGCCCTGTGAGCAAGACTTCATCTACCCGCAATGCCATGGGTTCTCCTCTCAGAGGACAATCTGTATTTTCTGCACTTTCCCATTCATTCAACTTTAGTCAATTCAGCATCAAACTATGGTTTATTTCTGGGGGGCCAGGAATAAACCAAGACCTTCTAGATTGCCCCCACCCCCTACACACACACAAACCCTGCAGATTGCAAAACTGGTATCCTGCTGGTGCCAGAGATCAGGCTAGAACACACCCACTGATTCTCATGTCTGTTCCAGGCCTAACAAATTCCAATGCAGATACCTGTACTGCAAAGCAGTGAGTGTACCCAGGTTTTCTGTGAGTGATCCAGAGTGTCCCTGTGTACCAGAGAGAGACAACCCTCTGATCTCTGCAAGCTGGCAGGGTCAAGAAAATGATTGAGAGTGTAAGTGCCACTGGAACTGGGCCGGCAAAACTCCAACAGGTGGAGCCTAGGAGACTGGATGGGTCAAAAGACAATTGCATGAACAGAAAGCCAGAGAAAAAGGAAACCACTACTCATGAGGCACCTACTCTGTACCAAGAATGCACTGGCCACTAGAGCTTGTTGTTAATGTCTCAGTAGCCCTTCCCGTCATCCTTAGAAGCAAATGCTATTATCTCCGTAGATCTCCTGAGAAAGAGGAGAGCTAAAAGTTCATAGATGTTAGATCACACAGCTTGTAAGGACCAGAGGCTATCCTTGAACCCAGAATTGACTGCTTCTAAACTTCATGCTCCTTCCTGGAACTCAGGAGGCTAAGTGGGACTGTGAGTTTGAGATCCCCTCCATGGTGAACTTCAGGCCAGCCTGATATACATAAAGGAGGTCTTGTCTCAAAACAGAATAAAGCAGGGTCAGCAAAACAGTTCAGAAAGTAAAGACGCTTGTCACTAAGCCTGGTGTCCTGAACTTGATCTCTGGAACACACACAGTAGAAGGAGAGAACCAATTCCCATAAGCTTTCTTTGCATCTGTTACACATAATTATTTCCTTCATCATCTTTCTTCCACCCCCACCTCTCAAGCCTTGACAGTAGTCCTTCCAGGACCCTGTCTTCCAGACCCTGAATCCTGTTTTACCCTTTGCTTCCCAATCAAACACCCACCCCCCACCACCTCTTCCCTCCTAACCTCTCCCCTCCACTCCACTTGCCACCAGTAGACTCCTCATCAAAAGTTTCCAAAGGCCGGGCAGTGGTGGCACACACCCTTAGTCCCAGCACTTGGGAGGCAGAGGCAGGTGGATCTTGGTGAGTTCCAGCTCCTCTGTTTACTAGCTTGGCAAGTTACTTGTAACATCAGTGTCATTGTCTGTCAAAAGGAATGATTGATGGTAGACCTACCTGCAACTCAACGAGATGAGAGCATGGGATGCAATAAGCACCTTTTAAAAACTGCTTTTTAGTTTTCCTTTTTATTTTTGCTTTGTTTGAGATAGGGTTTCTCTGTGTAGCCCTGGCTCTCCTGGAACTCACTCTGTAGACCAGGCTGGCCCCCAACTCACAGGCCTGCCTCTGCCTCCCAAGTGCTGGGGTCAAAGGTGTGCATCATCACTGCCCAGCCTGCTACACCCCGCTTGAATTTGATACATATGATATGGGGCTGGAGAGATGACTCAGGGATTAAGAGCACTGACTGTGCTTCCAGAGGTCCTGAGTTCAGTTCCCAGCAACCACGTGGTGGCTCACAAGCATCTATAACAGGATTTGATGCTCTCTTCTAGCATGCGTGTATACACACAGAGCGCTCATCCATAAAATATGAATGAATAAAATTTAAAAAAGAAACAGATGATTGCCTTTTGAAAATTTTATGCATTTATTTATTTATTTGGTATGTATGCAAATCCACACACACAAGCATGTCTCAGAGTGTGTGCAGAGGTCAGAGGACAGCTTGCAGGAGGAAGCTGGTTCTCTCCTTCTCCATGTGGGATTTGCAGGTTAAACTCAGGTCATCAGGTCTGGGGGCAAGCACTTTTATCCAGTGACTCAGACTGCCAGCACTGCTCAGCAATTGTAATAAAAGGCTATATGCTCACAGAAATGATATTGACTCCATTTCAACACATTACAGATGACATCATGATAAACATGTGCTGGATGACAGGTTTTTACCTAAGAAAGAAAAGGCCAAATCACAGCCTTTGCAATATATGCTAATAAAACATCATGTTGTACATTTAATTTGTTTGGAAAAGATGGCAAGAATGCTCCCTGTTCCCTACTTTAAAATAAACAAAACAACAACAAAAACAAAAAACTCAAATACTAAAAACTCAGCATTTTTCCTAACTTGGAAATAGTCGAGCTGTTACACAGACTTGGATCATAGTCCTAACCATGGTTCCATCTCCAAATTTCTTAAGACTTTGGACCTCCATTGCCTCATAAATATACATATATACATGTGAGTGATATTCTGTTCAGCATATAGGGTGAACAACTGTCTTAAATAAAGGGGCATAAGAGGAATGCTTGGTGCCTGGCATGGTTGCTCACACCTATAATCCCACCACCTGGAGGCAGAGGCAGGACAGTTGCAAGTTTGATGCCAGACCGGACTACACAGGAAAAATTAAAAAGGGTGTGGTGGTTTGAAAGAAATGGCCCCCAAAGGGAGCAGCACTGTTAGGGGGTTGGCCTTTTTGGAGGAAGTGTGTCACTGTGGAGGTGGGCTTTGTGATCCCATATATGATCAAGCCACGCCCAGTGTCTCAGAACACTTCCAGCTCCTTCTCCAGCTCCACGTCTGCCTGCATGCTGCCTTGCTTCCCTCCATGACGATAATGGACTAAATCTCTGAACTCTAAGCCAGCCACCACAATTAAATGTTTCCTTTATAAGAGTTGCCTGGCCATCGTGTCTCTTCACAGCAATAGAAAGCCTAGGGAAGATGGGGGAGGGAAGGAAAGGGAAAGACCTGGCCTCACCTGGCACAATGATGGTATAACTAAAAGCTAACCTTACTGAATCTGTTACAATCTGAACTTAGAGTTTGCAGAGATCTTCTATTTCACCCTAGGAACACCCCTGTAAAGTAAAAATTACCACTAATCTCATTTACAGAGGAGGATGGAGGAATTGGAAATGGATAAGCATTTTGCCATAAGTTAAAAAACAAAACAAAACAAAACTCATAAGCCACAAAGTTGGGCTTTGAATTTAGGTATCCCAACCCTAAAGCCTTCACACTGTGAAATATATTGCGCCTAGGTACCAGGCACTGTTCTAAGTCCTTTTACATTGCATATGAAAGGGTGATTTTAGTCCATGTCTCATTAGGGGTGCAACCCAGGCTGGCCTAGAACTCTGAATCTTCTTGCCTCAGCCTCTCAAGTGTAGGATCATAGGTATATGCCACCAAAGCTGGCTACGGCCTGCTCCATATCATGTTTGAATTCACGGAATTCTCACAACTACTGTAGCAGCTTACACATCCTGTAAGGTATGTGCAGTGTAACTTTGGGGAGACTATTCTCTCTGAATCTGTCTGGCCTGAAAGATGCCACAGGAGTGGCAGAGGGTGAGCTGTAAAGGGATTGGAAGCTGGAGAAGCTGGAGAAGGGAAGGAGGGTTCATGGAGGGGAACCAAAGCTTTCTGGCCAGCAGCCAGCATCAATTGCCAGACACGGGCATGAGGCTGCTTTAGTTGCTCAACCCTTAGCTGAGTTTCTAAGTGAACAGAGCTGTCTGAACACTCAGGTAGCACCACCCAGAGCAGAAGAAATACCCAGCCCCTCCCCCCCACAACTGTGAAAATTTTTTAAAAATTATATTTTTCTTCTGTATTCTCAGCAGTTAGAAGTTGAAGGCAGGAGGATGGGGGGGTTCAAGGTCATCCTCAACTGCATAGTGAGTTTGAGGTCAGCCTGGACTACATGAGTTTCTTTCTGTCTCAAAAAGAAAATAAAAAAAGACAAAAAAGGGCATATCTTAATAGTTTATTCTGCCTGCTTTCTTGAGTTCTAAATAAAAAGCATACCTTTTCCTTACCCCTTGTCTCATCTTTGAAAACCAGCCCCAATTCTGAGCTTGCTTGTTTGTAGTTGGAGTTATTTCCAGTCCCATGTGGGCCTACAGTCATTCAGACCCAAGTAAACACACAGAGACTTATATTACTTATAAACTGTATGGCCTGGCAGGCTTCTTGTTATCTAGTTCTTATATCTTAAATTAACTTTTCTATTAATCTATAAGTTGCCACGTGGCTTGTTGCTTACCAGAACCTTACATCTGACTCCAAGGGCTGCATGAGCAGCCACTACTTACAGGAAAATGGCCCTTCAGAGATGCCCATGTCCTCACTCCCAGGGCCTGAGAATTTACTGCCAAAGTTGGTAAAAGGAACTTTGTGGATATAACTACCTCAGTGATCTTGAGGCCAGTTACTAGGTTCTTCAGAATCATCTGAATGTACACAATGTAAGCACGTGACCTTTACAAAAGGGAGACAACAGGTCAAAGGCAAAGGCCAGGTGACTGGGCCGTGACTCGGAGAATGGGGACACCCTTCAGAAGTGGGACTAGCAAGGGACACAGACTCTCCCAAGAGCCTCTATAAAAGGAGCGGGCCCTGTCTTCACCTGACTCTAACACAGTGGGATAACTTCAGACTTCTGGTCTCTGGAAGTGTAAGAGAATGAATTCTGTTGTCTCAAGCCCTCAGCAACAACAGGAAACTAAAACACACTATCCTCTCCTTCTTGAGGGGAGCTGGAGTCTTTCCTCAGTCACAGACCTGGCCAGTCTCTTTATTCTCTTTCTGTCTGTCTCTCTCTGTCTTTCTTTTTTTTTTAATCTTCTTTTTTATTTTATAATTTAATTTTACATATCATCCATGGGTTCCCCTGTCTCCCCTCCCCGCCCCCCATCTCTCTGTCTTTCTGTCTCTTTCTCTGTCTTTCTGTCTGTCTCTGTCTCTCTCTCTCTGTGTATGCCCCTCTTTCTCTGTCTGTATCTCTCTTTCTGTCTCTTTCCTCTCACCCCAGAAGCTTGCCATGTAGCCCAGGCTGACCCTGAGTTCACTACATAATGTAGTCCAAGCTGGCCTTCAGTTTATGGTTCTCCCATCTCTGCCTCAAAAGTGCTGGGATTATAGGCATGTGCTGAAAAACTCATTTCTGTCCCATCTTCCCCTACCTGCCTCTTCCAGGACATTTCCTCTGAACATCATGGCTACTGCTGCTCTGTCCTGTTCCTATAGCAGACGTTTGCCACCTTCTTACTCAGCACTTACTAATATCAGTGCTAATGTGCTGGCGGGCGGCCCAGTGACATTCTTATGAGTGTGAGTCACAGAATCCAAGGACATGAGGCTGGAGAGGTCCTTTGAGAGTCTATCCCTTCATTTTATGGATGATGAAACTGAGTCCCAGGGAAGAGAAGAAAGCCACATACCCAAGGTCATGTAGCCAGGGCTCAAAGACAGGGCCCCTGACTTTACATTCATAAGCTCATTCATTCAGCAAGTATTCACCAGGCCCTTGCCAAGCTGGGTGCCGGAGAGCCACTGACAACCACAAGCAAGAAAGGTCCTTGTCTCACAAGAGTGTCCAATCTGTAACAAACACCATTATCATGTGGATGTATCATGACCTGCCATGACAAATGTGAGGGAAGTCTGTTCCATGTGACAGGCTGATGGAACACAAAGGACAGAGATGTATTTTAAGTCATCAAATCGGGGAAGGCTCCTCTGAGGAGGTAACCACCGTACTAAGTTGTGGATAAGGACAAGTAGAGTTAGCTAGGACTCTGTGGGGTTAGGGAGGAGGATAAAATCTATTAAGCAGAAGAAATGAGTATACGAAGGCTGTGGGATCCAGGGAAGCAGAAGATGGTGTGGGGGTGGTCAGGGGGTCAGGAGAGCCAGAATGACAAGGAGAGAGATGAGACCTAGGGGCTCCAGAAGTCCACAGGGGCAGACCACAAGGGCCAGAGAGGCCATGGGAGCTTTTGGTATTAGTTCTGATGACAATAAGAAGCCATAAGAATATTTTAAGCAGAGGATGACATGATCATATTTGAGTTTTATGGTGTTTGCCCCCACCAGGGCCTCTGCTCATCTCTACAGGCATGTTAGAGATCATTATTATAGGGAGTTTTATACCACTCTGTATTCCTCTCTGTATGCGTAGCCTTGTACAAAGCAGGTGCTCCATAAATACACGTTGATTAACCTCTCAGAGGCAGGCCATGCTAGAGAGCTCTCCCTCCCTCTTGGAGTGCTCTGGCTTGGGCTCTCCATTTGCCACACACTGACTCTCTTATCTCCCCTCCACACACACACCCATTCCCCAAGATTTCATCTCCACCCTCCTTCTTCTCTGTCCACACTCTTCCCCAGACCACCTTGGTGCTTCTTACAGAAATTATCATTTCCTTCCAAGCTAAGCTTAAGTTGCATGATGGCTGTGACTTTGATTGCTTACTCTGTTATTCCCAGAGTTGGTATACTTCCCAGCATACAGCAAACATCTCATGCACCTTTTTTATTTACTTCTTTTTTTCCTTTGATGCTGGAAATTGGACCTGGGGCTTCATGAATACGTCCTCCACTGCTGAGGTATATCTCAGGCCTGCATAGGTCATTTGATGAGAGTGTATACTGGATGACCATTCAGATAAAGTTCAAGTAGAAACAAAGCCAATCTACAGTGATTGACATCCAAATAGCAGCCACCTACGAGGACCTAATAATTGGGAAGGATCACAGAGACTTTGGGAAAGGGGGACTGAAAGTCTGGATCTATGTAGCCCAGTATCTGCATATGAAAAGTCATGGGATTTATGATCTTTACTGTGTGGATTTTTTAAGGAGGTGGTGTTAAGGGGGAGCACCCCATTTCTAGTTTTTTTAGGTACTTGCCTTGAGACCCACCTCATTCAATAGCTCCCAACCTATACACTGCTCTCCCAAGTCCTGTGCCCAGTGATGTCTCAACATATTTGCAGTTACTTACTTTCCAATCTACAGGATCCCCATGCCCCCACACTACCCTTTCTTACACCTCTCCTTACCCAGCTTCCAAAGACACAGGAACACAAGTGGCCTTGTCCTTGCGTAGATGCTTAGGGTGGCCCTGGGGCTTTCACTGTGATTATTTTATGTGGCAAAAAGGGACGTGATCTGAGGCAGGAGGTCATGATGAATGGAAACCCTTGAGATGTAGTAAGTCTTCTGCGGCAGCTGGTAGACGAGGGATTTGGGGATATTTGAAGCATCGATGGCACAATGTTTCTGTTTCTTTGAATGGCTCTGAAGACAGAACGGCCACATGCAAGGACCAGACAGTGGCTTCTGTGAGCTAAGGCTGGCTGTCCTGTTGACAGCCAACAAGGGTGCAGGGAGCAAGGAGTGGAAAGCTGCCATCAGTGGGAATGAATGTGGACAGAATCTGTCCCCAGAACCTCAAAAAAGAGCTCTGACCAGCTAAAGCCAGATCTCATGATTCTGACAGGGCCAGCAGTCATGCCTGCCAGATTTCGGACCGTGGACCTATGAGATTAAAAATGCATGTTGAGGGCTCAGGGAGACAACTCAGGGGTGAAGAGCCTATGCTGCTCTTCCAAAGATCCCAAGTTCAATTCCCAGCACCTGTGACAGGCAGTCACAACCGTCTATAACTCCTGCTCCAGTGGTGCCCACACCTCAGGCCTCTGCAGTACCTGCATTCACACGAGGACACACACACACACACACACACACACACACACACACACACACACACACCTACCTACATATAATTAAAAGTAAATTAGTAAATAAATGTGTGTTGAGCAGGGAATAGTGGTACATGACTACAATCCCAGAACCTGAGATGTGGAGGCTTAAATTCAGTCTCCACTCAATGGCCTCTACATCTTTCCCTCTCTCCCTCCCTACCTCCCTACCTCCCTCCCTTCCTCTCTCCCTCCCATCTCTTTGCTCCTATCATGGCTTAGACCACTGACCACTCTCCTGCCCAGTTGCCTCCAAGCCTATATTTCCAACCCATCCATCCTGCTCACTGCCACCAGATTAATCATCACATTTTCATCTGCTCAAAAAACAAACAAACAAAACCCTTCAGTAGCAGTGTAGCCTAATGGTCATCCTCTGGAACTACTAGAATGCTAGAGTAAAGCCTAGCTCTGCCGCACGTGTTTGGTTTTTCTCTTTTCATTTTATGATCATCTATGCTGTCTAAACATAATTACTGAGATTTTACATGATGCAGTTCTGTAATTCCAGCCATTGTCAGGTAAAGGCAAGAGAATCAAGAGTTCAAGGTTATCCACAAATAAATAGCTAGTTCAAGGCCAGCCTGGGCTGAATGGACGCCATCTAAAAACAATACTAATAATGAATGTAACTGCCCAGAGCTAATTGCTGCTCTGACTGTAGAGTTTTACAAACGTTTACATCATCACAAGCCTCACCCACATCAAGATGATTAGCCCAGCCAGCCACTCCTAAGCTCCTTCTTTCCTCTTGGGATAATGCATGAATGAAATAAGGTTATGTGTGCAAAAGGTAGTTGCTATTGAAGATGGCTCAGTGGGTAAGAGCTGTCTAAGCCTGACACCCCAAGTTCAGTGCCTGAGTCCGACAGTGGCAAGAGGGTTGCCTCCTGAAAGTTGTCCTCTGGCTTCTACGTGTGTCTGCACTCACACACATCACACACACACACACACACACACACACACACACACACACACACGCTCAGTAACATTTCCTTTTAAGGTGACATGGTGGTGATAGAAGGCGGAATGTTGGTGGGTTTTGTTCTCTCACAAAAGAGTGATTCCTGGCCTGATCCAGGTAAGCACTCCATCAGTGAGTCCTGATCATCAGCAGCGGGTGTGACCCATAGCTCCAGGGGGTTGACTGAAGTCTTCAGTCTGGCCCTCCAGCCTCTCCCATCTCCGCAGCCCATTCACAGAATTCCAGGCTGTCCTCTTACCTGTTAACCCCATCCGTTCCTTCCATTTTCATCACGCCTCCCTTCATTCACATTATCACCTTCTATTCCCAGAGGTCTCCTCACTGATTCACATATCTCCAGTTGCTGCGCCTGCTAACCAGGCAGCTGAAACCCAAGCCTGAGGGTGTTGTGTGGGGGTTAAACCCCTCCGTGAGTGCAGCTGCTATCCAGATGAAATTCTAACCACAGCCCTTCAGGACTCTAACATGCCATACTACCATCTCCAGCCTGTCCTTGTTCTCCACACACACACATGCATTAACTAGCCTTCCTCCTCCCCACCCCCCACCTCCCCTCCCCTCCACTTGGCTATTCCTTCTTCCCCGACCATGGTTGCTTTACCTCTTTGCTAAAGAGCACCCTTCATCTTGGTCTAGAGCAGAGGAGACTTCCTCCAGGAAGCCTGCCCTGACTTTCCTGACTAGGCCAAATGCCTCACTTACCGGATCACAGAAGCTCAAATTGCTCTTGGGTTAATATTTCATAGAAGCTATTTGTCTTCATGATCTTCATCACCAAAACCTCCAAAAGGCACGGTGTCTCCAGGTCCAAGCATGATGCCTGGCCAGGATTGTACCCGCTACAGTACCAGGAAATACGGAGGAAAATGCATGCGCGGCCCTGATTCAGCCAGCTGGGTTGCCTTCCCTGCTAACACCCACCCCCGCTTTCACTCACCTGTCCCCACTTGATGTGCTCTCTGGGACAACTAACTCTTCTTTCGTCACACCGACCCACCCCTGGCAGTCCCTGCCAAGCAGTCCTGAGCATTTTGGGCCTGTGATGATGTCCAGCGATACCTCCCGCCTGCTCCGCCACCGTCATCTGGTCTATATTCTTTCTCACTGGTTGTGAGCATAACACATGCACACTGACGAACTTTCAGATAACACAGGTAATGCAGAAAATAGAAAAGAAAACACAAAACATTTCAAACGTAACTACCCAGAGATAATTGCTGCTGTTACTGTAGAGAGTGTATGTTTGCCCATTTCCCCACAGTCGAGGAATTTGTTTTTAAACTTTACAACAAATCAATGAAGTTCATATTATCCTCACCATTTTCCAAGGGGAGGAGGGGTACAGACAAATTCTGTAACTTGTATAAAATCACAACTAGTAAGGCCAGAATTAAGGCTGAGCCCCAAGCCCGCTGCCTCCTGGCGAGATCCTGGCTGAGATCCTGGTCTCTCCAGGGTCTCTCGGGGCCCCTAGACCTCCCCCTCTACCTCCCAATTCTTCTTATACCAGTGTTCTCTTTTCCTTCAAAACCTGAACCGCACTCAGCACTTCGGCTTCAAGGACAGACACCACTTCAGCGTCCAGTACAGTGTAGAAAATTAGCAACAAGTGTACATGTGCGTCAGGATGGGTCAACAAGCGACCCACACAGCCTTGCAGTGGAATGCTACACTGTTAGAAAAAGAACCAGGGAGAGCGTGGGTTCATCACAAGTTACTTTGGGGACAGTTTATTACATTTAAAAAAATCAAGACAGTGAACAATATGTGAGATGGACTATCATTTATGAAGATATTCCTACACACACACACACACACACACACACACACACACACACACACACACACAAACAGTAGCTACTTCTGAGAAGGAATATTTAAGGAATGGAAGTGGATGATAAGGGGGACCTGGGTTTTCACCCCGCATGATACTTAAATTTTTATCATATCCATGCATGTAATGAGTGAAAAACAAATAAAAAATAGGCTGAGATGTAGTTCAGAGATAGAGTACTTGCCTAACATGTGAGAGCCTGCGTTCACCCTCAGGACAAAAGGTAAGACACAGTAAACCCCACAAAGTGGCCCAGCTTTCTCTGGCCGTCCCCTGAGCTGACTTTTACTTCCCTTATGTGAGTGTTCGTATGTGCTCTCTGGTACACAGGTATGCCTTCCTTCCTTCCTTCCTTCCTTCCTTCCTTCCTTCCTTCCTTCCTTCCCCAATGAGGCTCATATACTTACCATTTGTCTCAGGGGCTGGAGAGATGTCTCAGTGGTTAAGAGCACAGATTGCTTTTCCAAAGGACCCAAGTTCAATTCCCAGCACCCACGTGGCAGCTCACAACTGTCTGTACCTCCAGTTCCAATGAATCCAAAGCCCTCTTCTGATCTTCAGGGGCACCAAGTATTTACACGGTACACAGACACAAGCCAGCAAATACCATAAACATAAAATTACAACAAAACCAAGACCTCTCCCTAAAATAAAAAATATATTTTGTCTTCTTCATTAGACTAGTAAGATCCTGCAAGGGCAAGGATTTCCTTCTAGTCTTCCTGGGTTCTCTCTGTCCACCTTCACAAGAGCCTGAAGTCGGTCACCAGGTTCACACAGCAAGCGCCATCACCTGCTGAGTAATCTCACCAGGCTTCCACTTCTTTAAAGACCTCTGTTCTGATTGGTGGTGCTGTGGTGATGGTGGTGGTGGTGGTGGTGGCTCACACCTTAATCCCAGCACTCAGAAAGCAGAGGGAGGCAGATCTCTGTGAGTTCGAGGACAGCCATGTCTACAGAGTGAGTCCAAGGACAACCAGGACCTGTCACAAACAAACAAGCAAACACCTCTATTCCATCACCCGTGAAGGGTGAGCTCCCTCATGTTACCCCACCTCCACCCCTGTTGACTTCTACCTCACAAGCCCAGCATCAGGCTGGAATGACTCCATCAGAATTTACCTCCCTGATGTTGCATTCTGTGACACAGGAACCACATGTTCACCAAACCCAGCACTCAGCTCAGACCACATCTCTCTTGGATGGGCACTAACAGCCTGGCCCTGGTCACTCATGAAAGACAGCTGACATTAGAGAGCATGTTACTTCCTCCTCTTCTTAATCAAAGTCCCTCAGCCCACCTGGGTCACCAGTCTGAGATCTTCCCACCCTCGCATCTGCAGCCTCAAAGCAAGCTCTTGTAAGGTTCCATGCCAATCTAGGCCTCTCTTTCAGAGCAGGGCCCCACCCAGGCCAAGGCCAGGCCCCAGACTGACTCCCTGCCCCCAGCCCTACAGAGAACACCATAGCCCAGCCCAGCCTGGAGGGTCTGGCCCATCAATCGTGTTCCCAGGGGTACAAACCAATTTCTCTTGCTTTCCCGAGCCCGTCTCCCTGGCGGAGCCTGGAGGGGCCTTCAATCGCATTAATCCCAGCCTGGCGGCGGTGACGAAGACGGATTTCTCCACCAAACGATCCATTTGTATCTCTCTTGCACTCAGTTGGTTTTTTTTCTGTGCGGATGTTCAAAATATCATGAAAAAGGCGTTAGCCGGGTAGCTGTGGCGCAGCGAAATAATAGAGTGATCCGGCAATGCGCTCCTGACCTTGCAGGACAGCTAATCCATCCGCACATCTATCTTAATTATTCCCGGTTACAAAAGAGAAACTCCACCATCCATTCATTCCGGGCTGGCAATTCCATTTTCCACCCCTACTCACGTCCCATCCTTTCTCCACCATGTCTCTAACCAGATAGTCCTATCACCATGGCTACAACACTCTCCAACCCCAGTCCAAACTAGCCAGGCCCGAGCCTACTTGGTGTAACCAAGCCCAGTCCACTCACTGCCACTTGAGATCCAAAGTCCCCTGTGTGTGCTTTCCTCCCTAGAACACCTGTCAATACCCACTGAAGACCAGCTACGTTGAGAATCAAGATTCCACAGACACAAAGATTGTGTGTACACGCAAGTGCGCATGTGCGCGCGATCACACACACACACACACACACACACACACACACACACACACACACACACACACGCATGCTAGGCAGGTCCACTGTATCTTCCGTTCTTACTCCAACCTCACCATTTGGCTTCTGCTGCCGCCTGGATACTAACACTAGTACAGATGGACTTTTGGACAGTAAGGTTAGACCCAATAAGTGTCTTGGCCTTCCTCCCACCTCTGAAGTTAAACTGCATTGTTGCATCAATGACCTAGCGTCTCTCTCTATAGCCTTGATTGACCTAGAACTTGCTGTGTAGACTAAGCTGACCTCTAACTCAAGAGATTTGCCTGCCTCTGCTTTCAGAGGGTTGAGATCAAAGGTGTGTGCAGCCATGTCCTGCCTCCCATCCCACTTCCCCTCTCCCCCCTTTTTTTTTCCTCCTTGTTTAATACACCTAGGGCACCAGTGCTAGAGGATAAAGATTGACATGTGAGCAAGGAAGAGAGCAAAAGATATGTGTGTTGCAGGGGGATTGAGCTGAGATCCAGCAGTGGGGGGGTGGGAGGGGATGCAGAAAGGGGACACCAAGCACAGTGATAAGAAACTGACACTGACACTCTGTGATTGTATCTGCATGAAGAAGACAATTCCAGCTAATAGCACCAGATCCACTTTGGGAATGCCCGTGCCGGTCTCTAAAGCCCTTCCTAATTCTGCCCCTTAATGTTTGTTTTTCAGATCCCTCGTTCTAATGATTTTAATGCATTCAGCAAAACTAGGCATGTAATTGTCTTGGCTCTGTGCTTGGCCGCGGCGGCTCCTGGGATCCCTGGCTCCCAGTTTTCAGGCTCTCCCCACCAATCCAGCCCTCCCTCCTTTCGTACTCTTCAATTCGGTTCATCAACAAGTGAGACTTCTCCAGCTCTTGGGGTCCGGGAAGGAAACAGAGGAATTGCCTCAAGAAGCCCACTGAGGAAATGATGCAGGGACTCCTGGGCTATCAGGAGGTGTTTTCTGGCCCAGTCTGGCTAGTTACTAGTTAGAAAAGGAAGTCGGAATGGCTTCCTAGAAAAGCTCAACGACCCCCTTTCCCAGAAGCAGCAGGCAGCCTGGGCTGGGCCTGCAGGGGCAATGTGCAGGGGAAAGGCCATTTGTCCGGAGACAATGGCAGAAAGGGGGTCTCCAAGCGGCTGTTGAGAGCCAATTTGTAGTGGTGACGGGCCGAGGTTGCTCCAAAGGCTGGGAACAGCTGGAGCTCCGGGTGACTGATGGGTGGGCCCAGGAGAGGGGCCATTGGTCTGGCAGACACAAAAGCCCCGATGGTGCGCGGGTGGGGCCCGTCAAAATCATTAAGTGCTGAAGATGGAGCCGGCAGACTTCAGATGGGACCAGTGGGTTGGGGGAAGAGGTCAGGAGCTCTGCCTGCCCTTTCTACGCCCCTCCTCCATCCTCCGCCCTCCATCTTGGCTCCGGAAACTGGCCACCCACGACCCTATTACCATCTGATTTGCATAGACACACCCTCCCCAGCCTCCTGGTGCCTCCCACTCCCATGTGAGCAGTTCTGACTCTGGGTAACCTGGGGCCGCATAGTCAGTGCCTCCGCGCCTCTTTTGGGGACCCGCCACCCTCGAGCATGGCATTCCCCAGCCGTGCCCTTCTCTACTTTTCAAGTAGAGACTTCAACTAGACTGTCTCCAGGCAGGATCACCAAAGACCCACCCCCCCCCCATTCCAAACGGAAGAAACTGAGCACCGGGGGCTGCTTTTGACTACTTCTAGGCGCCTCCTTCCCTCTGTGTGGGAAACGTTTCTCCCCCCCACTCCCTCGACCTTCCCCCAGGGGTGTAGGGAGGAGACGCCGGAAGAAGCCGCTGTCCTCCCTCACCCCCGGGAGCCCTCCCTCGCTCCTCGAGGCTCTGGGCACGGGAGCAGAGCAGTGACCCGGCCAGGTGGTGATGATGCGGCCGGCCGCGCTGGTCACTCTTGGCCGCTCCCCGCGCGGAGCCCGACCCCCCTCGCATGGGTCACGGCGCCGGCAAAACTCCCTGACACAGAAACGCCGCGGGGCCTGCGCGTGTCGGGAACAATCCTCCCGCTGATGGGAAGCGACAGCTCCGCCCCGCCTCCCTCCGCGCTTTCCCTCCACCGTTTCTCCCCGCTCCCCGCTGTCCGCCCAGCCGGCCCACGGCTCCCCGGCAGCATGCCTGGCCCGCCAGGTCGCCCCCGGAATTCCTCTGCGTGGCGTGGGGTTTGTACAGAGGAGCCGGGGCGGCCCTATGGCCAGGTGGCTTAGGATCTGGAGACAGAAGGAGTGGGAAAAGAGAGGTGCTTGGAGGCACAGCTGGTCTCAGTCTGCTCTGCCCCTCTTCCTGAAGAAAAAATACTGGAAGGAACCAGAGAAACATGGAGAGGGCTCTCCCTGGTGTCGTTTAGTCTGCTGGCCATCTCCGTCTTCTGTGCATTTTTTGGTATTGTTTGCAAGAAAGTTCTCTTTTGTGATGACGCTCACACACACACACACACACACACACACACACACACACACACACTAACGTACCTGCAGGCATAGTCCAGTCATGGTCACCTACCCTCCAGCAGTGTGCCCTGTTCACAGCCACAGAGAAGTCTGTGATCACTAGCTCCAGTTTTCATTCTTGCTCCGAGCCAGAACCTTCCAGAAGGCAATGCTACCTTTTGTCTTCCTCAGCTTTTTCTTTGCTCATCTGGACCCTGACTTGTGGTCCCTGATTTGGACCCTTACCGTGGGCTTCACTGAAGGGGATTTGATGTGGAAGGAACAGCCTAGGAGAAATTGCTGGATCCTCTCTTCAGCTCACTCAAGAAGCCTTTGTGGGGTCCTTCCTGAGGATGGGCCAAAGCTCCGGCAACAATTTGACAACCTACCCAGACCCGGCCCCAGACCTCCCTTACTTCTGTCCCAATCCCCCGTCCTTCATGTCCTGGCCTGGGACCAGATGTTCCAGGAGTGTAGTATTTCCCATCTCTACTGTGTCTCTCCCTCACTGACGTTCCTCTGAACCTTGGCTGTTGCTTTTTGTGGGTCCTGTAATCCTTCTCATCCTCCTCCCAGCAACACGAATCCTTGAAGTCTAGATGAATGAACTGTGACTGCTGGTGAACTTGGGCGGCCCTCTGATGCTGAGACAGACAACGCACCAGTGGGTGAGGGCAGAGACACCCTCGCTGGAACTGAGGCAGAAAAGTCACATTTTGAGGCCAGATTGGGCTGTACAGTGAGCTGAAGGCCAGCATGGGTGACAAATAAGACCCAGTCCCAAGCAAAGGAAAGGAAACTGGAGAGAGGCTCAGGGTGTGAGAGCACTGGTTGCCTGCTGGGCGGTGGTGGCTCACGCCTTTAGTCCCAGCACTCCAGAGTCAGAGGCAGGCTGATCTCTGAGTTCAAGGCCAACCTGGTCTACAGAGAGAGTTCCAGAACAGCCAAGACTACACAGAGAAACCTGTTTCGAGAAGAAAGAAAGAGGAAAAAAAAATAGAGCAATGGTTGCTCTTCCAAAGAACCTGGGATTGATTTTCAGCGCCCACATGGAGGATAACAACCGTCTGTACCTCCAGTCCCAAGGGAACTGATGCCCTCTTCTGGTTTCCCTGGGCTCTAAGCATATATATGCTGCAAAGACACACATGAAGGAAAAACACCCATATACACACAAAATAATAAGAATAATTTTTTTGAAAAGAGTGCTAGCTTTGGTAGCACATACACTAAAATTAGACTTGTCTTCGAAGTACTCCACGACCATCCTTTGCTAAGTTACTTTTCTTATGATTTCTTTGTTGTATGTGTGTGACGGTTTCATGTATGCCCCTTTCTGTTCCTTCTACTCCATCATCTCCACGGTTCTCCTCATAGTCCTTTGGCCTTGAACACTTTTCCAGGCAGCCCTCAGTCCTACCTAGTTCTACCACTAACTAGCTGGTAGTTTTGAAAAACAAAACAAAACAAAACAACCCACTCATTTCCCTGGCCTGGAAGTCTCCAACTGTGTGTGGTAGAATGGAGCTGGACTAGGCGAAAGTCTGAGGATTCCCACCACCGCCTCCATTCTGGGCTCTAATCCCTCGTGAGAGAAGGGTGGGAGCCCCTTACCCAACTGACCCAGCGCCCCGCCCCCCACAGAGGGGTTGAGACTCAAAGAGTACTGGGAAATGTTGTGAATTAATTGCCATCAGACCTAGGCCGCTGTTCATCTCTGTAAACAAACATTTTAATATGCTGTAATTAATTACATCTGCCACAGCGACCCCCCTCGCATTCATCCTTCTTCAGCTTTTCTTCTGCGCACCCTCAACCTCCTTCTCCTCCCACTGAAAACCTGGCAGGACCCTTCCTGCCCCTCTCCCTAGCCTCCTCAACCCCCACCACTGCAGGCAGGTGCCAGCATCTGCCACGCCGCTCTGCCGCTTTCTGTTCCTCGCCCGTCTCTCTAACGCTCTTCTGTCTTTCTGAAAGTCCTTTGTCTCTGATCCTGCTGGCCTGGATTTTCTTCCTCAACCAAGTTTGATGTTAAGAACACATCCTGTAGGGAGGAGGAAATGAGACCAGAGGATCTACCCAGGTGCCTAAGCACACTCTTTAGTGAGCTAGGACCAGGCTAATTTACAAGGATTATCGCGAAGCCGGACTGATGCCGCGTCTCTCTTCACCCCTCTCTTGTCCCCTCCCTGTCGCCACAGCAGCTCAGTGTGAGAAACACAATGGGAAGACAATTGCCCAGGTGAGCCCACCTGCCTAAGCCACAATTACTTCCCTTCAAACACATAAGGACCCCGGCAGGATGATGCCCGTTAGGGCAGACAGTTTAGCACCATGCTGGCCGCAAGGTTGCTCGGGGTGGAGTGTTATCCTTTTTCTGAGTTCACCTTGACCTGCGACGACTGTGGGCCGGGGAGGGAAAATGATCGCCCTGAGCAGAGGTGGAAACCTTAGACGAAAATGAGGAGGGCCACAAGCCCAGACCGCCAGGAAGGACTGGAAGAGGGCTGGCCGCCAGAGGGGTTGTTGGCCTGCTAGGCCGCGCTGGGGGAGCTGGGAGCTGGGTGGGCGGGGTAGGGCGGGCGCCACCAGGCGTGGCGCAGGGAACAGAGCAGAATGAAATGCAGATGCAAAACGTGCTCGTAAGAGTTTCCTCTCTCTCCCCATCTGCCAAAGCCGAGATTTTAATCTTTAATCCATGAGCAATCAGCGAGCAGCGGCGAATGGCACATTACAGATGTTTTACTGTCGCGGGCGTTCGCAGCCTCCGTGCTCCGCACAGGCGACGCGCCGGCGCCCCTGCCCCTCCCCCCTCCCCTCCCCTCCTTCCTCCCTCCCCAGATCCCACTTAACAATATCCCCCCTCACCTGCACTCTTCAGGCTGGTTAATAAAGGTAGAGCCGGGAAGCAGGGCCTTTTAACTCTTTCCGACAAGAACTGGGACTCTGTCCGTGGGGCTACGCTGGGGCCGCAGAAAGGACAGGGTACCATTATATCTCGCCAATGTGGATTTTCTAGGTTGAGGGGCATGAAGCCAAGGACATCGATAGCGGAATCTTTCCACTTCCCACACCCTTCCAGAACCCAGCATCCCAGGCCCGCTGGCGGCTCCTACTATTAGCGCTCCAGATGTTCGGCTGAGCTGTGGCTCTGCTTTCCAGATGTTGGGCACCTCTGTTCTCACGTGTGGGACCACCATCCCTTCGGCATGATGAAGGAGAATGCTGTAACATTCAGATTTGGGAGTTGCTAGGTAATTCTGACGAAGAGGAGTCTTTGAAGAGCGGCTGGTTAAAATCTCGCTTGGGAGGGGGCTCCACTCTCTACAATGCAGCTGTGTGTGCGTGGTGTGTGTGTGTGTGTGTGTGTGTGTGTGTGTGTGTGTGTGGTGTGTGTGTGTGTGTGTGTCTGTCTGTCTGTCTGTCTGTCTGCTTGTCTGTCTGTCTTGTCAAGCATAGGTAGGAAGATGGGAACCCCAGGAATGTGACTATGGAGCTGCTATCAAGACCAAAGGATAAATGGTGTACCCCAGAAATCCCTGGCAGTGATTCTAGTTTATAGAGACATACTTGTATAATTTTTAAGTATTTGTCACATTTTCTAGTCTACAGGCCCCACGAGGTCAAGAACTATTTCCATCTATCATCTTCCCAGAGTCTAGTATAGGGCCTAGCGCCTAGTAGCTACTCAGCAAATGCTTTGAAAAAGTAGACTCCTATAGGGCCTGGGTCGTGTCTCCTTGGGCATTACCAATGAAGTCAGTTCGTGTAGCTCGGAACAAAAGCATCCACATTCAATCTCCCCCCACCAAGACTACAGTGAACGGCACCCTTCCTACCTCGGGCACCAGCTTGTTCCCCTACATCTTTGATGGATCCTTCCCTTTAGACAGGAACCAAGGACAAGAACGGCTCAGCCATTAACAGTTGCTGCTTTTGCAGAGGACCTGGGTTCAATTCTCAGCACCTACACGGTGATTCACAACCACGCATAACTCCAGTTTCAAGGAATCCAATGCCCTCTTCTGACCTCCTCGGGCACTAGGCACTCATGTAGTACACATACATATAAAAAATAAAATTAATAAACACAATTTTAAAAAAGAAGTCTCTGATTTCTTTCCCTAGGTCTCTCTGACCTTTCACTCTCAACTCTTGGACACCTTCCCAACCCCACCCCAGAGGTCTTCTTCCCGTTGGTATGCCCACAGACACCAGAATTTCCCCCTATGGTTCCCACGGGAGGGGTTCAGTTGTACACCACTGCCCCCCAGTCCCCAGACTGGCCCAGAGTTTCACTTCACAGGCCAAGGTCCCATCTTTTCCCTAGAACTTCCTACTCTCCACCCCAAACTTGGGTCTTTGGGGGAGGCAAGTGCAGAGATGAGGAAAGGCTGAAAACTAGCCAGAAATGAGGTGGGGGGGGGGAGATCTAGGACTAAAAATAGAGAGTGGGGGGGGCAGGCAGCTAACGAAGGGGGGTGAGGCCAGAGGCTGGTCTAGACAGAGGAGGGGACACTGCGGTTGGCCCAGGCGGAGAGGCCCACACAGATGGACACCCACAGTTGTTGGATGCAGGGAGAGCGAGCGGGGTGCAGGAGGCTGGGGTCGGGCTCCCGAGCCGGGGACCCCGAGGCGCCCTGGCCGGCCGAGGTGGCTGCGAGCCCGTGCTGCCCCAGCCGCCGCCGCCGCCGTCGGTCGCAGCCTCCCCGGGCCTAGGCCGCGGGGCCCACAGGCGGCCCTGAGAGGCGGCGGCGGCGCGAGGGAAGCCGGGGCGAGAGGCAGCGTAGCCGCGTGTGTGTTTTTATTATTATTATTTCTGATTAAAGAGGAATTCATCTCGTATCTGCCTCCTGCCAGGGGCCGAGGCGCCGCCATTGGGGTTAACGGTGCGGAAGAATACAAAAAAATTTCATTGAGGAGGATTATAAAAGTTACTAGCTGGAACATTAACAGAAGAGTAACTTGTAAAAAATGCAATATTACAATATTCACAAGGACGGCAGAGCGTGGTAAAGCTATAAAATTCAACATTAAAATCTTCCACAGCCTAGATAACCTAGTTAACAAACATGGTATTGGAACTACTTTTCTATGGGGGCTGAGGGATACGGTGCCGGGGGCTGATCACACCTCGGCTGAGGGCGGGGAGGGGGCGGGGCGGCCCTGGGTTAGCCCCGCCTCTCTCCTGCCTCAGCCTCCTCCCCAGGAAAATGGGCATAAACAGAAGTTCTAGGTGGGGAACGTCTGAGGGAAGAGCCTCCAAACCTCAAACGAGTTTGCACATTTGTGAGGTTATTTCTTATGTGATATATTGAGCGAAGCAGAGAATTCAGTATGGATTTACAATTTCTATATAGGATGTATACCTTTCTACAGCTGCAGGAAGTGTGCATAAAATGTATTAAGAAAGGATTTAGTGTGTGTGAGTGTGTGTGTGTGTGTGTGTGTGTGTGTGTGTGTGTGTGTGTGTGTGTGTGTGTGTGTGTATGCAGTACTGTGTGCTCAGGGTCTCCGTACATGATGCATATGGAGTACAAATACATGGTATATGCACGTAATAAGGAATTCAGGGCAAGATGTTTTGAGTTGTACATTGAGTGTTTATAGCATGTATGTGAGATAAATGAGCCTCTGTGTGTAATGTATGGGTGTAGGTGCAGTACGTGTGGGTGAGATGTAAGTCTAGATAGTATAGGAGCATAGGTACTTACTGAGTACCTGCTGTATGGTGTGTGCATATACAGTAAGAACATGTATTTAGTGCAGACACGATATATTTTTTCCCCGGAGGCTATATGTTGCATGGTTCCATGTACAGATGTATGTAGGATGCATACATCAAAGGGCATTATGTGGTTTTTAATACAGGATAAGTCCAAACACTATCAAAAGAATGTTTGCTGTGTATGCATGATAAGCATGCATAGAGAGTACTTGAGATATGATACATGAGTGTGAGTGTGCAAGGTATGTGTTCAGGGCATGTGCACCTGAGTGTGATGTGAGTGTAAATGAGCAAAGGGGATGACTGTAGATGCAAGTGCCCAGATCTTTGGTATATATGCCTATATCTACAGTGCATAAATATTTGAGCAGATTACATATTCATGAGAAGTATATGTGTATATATGAAAAGCATATAGACATGTGAGCTGACAGTGTGCACTGGCAGACACAGAGCATCTGTGTGGATCAGGCCTCCACACATGTGGCGATTAAGAGCACACACTCAGGGGACATATTTTGAACTGTACCTTGGGCAAACAGCCTCTAGGTATCTTGGGATTACTCTTTGCAGAATGGTGACAGTGTCTTTTTCACGGGGTTGTCATTAGGGCTAGACAAGTTAACACTTGGTATGGTGGAGACAAGAATGGCTGGTGCCCTAAAATATATAAATAGGTTGCCTTCATGGCAAAAGGAATTTTCAAGATGTGATTAAGAATCTAGAGACTAGCCTGGTATATAAAGTGAGTTCCAGAGCAGCCAGGACTGTTAAACAGAGAACCCCTTTCTTTAAAAACCAAAACAAAAGGAAGAGAAGCAGGAGGAAGAGGAGGAGGAGGAAGAGGAAGAGGAGGAGGAGAAGGAGGAGGAGGAGGAGGAGGAGGAGGAGGAGGAGGAGGAGGAGGAGGAGAATCTAGAGCTTGGAGCTGGAGAGGTGGCTCAGCCTTAGTTTCCCTTATAGAGGACCTAGATTTGGTTCCCAGAACCCACATGATGGCTTGCAACTGCCTGTAACTCCAGCTCCAGAGGGTCCAATGTCCTCTTTTGGCCTCTTTTGGCCTCTTTTGGCCTCTTTTGGCCTCTTTGGGCACTAGGCACAGATGTGGTGCACAAACATACATGCAGGCAAAACACTCATACACACAAAATTTAAGTATCTCGAGATGAATCAATTATCCTGGATTACCAGGCATGGTGGAGCACGCTTTCAATCCCAGCAGTTGGGGAGCAGAGGCAGGTGGATCTCTATGGTGATATTTCATTTGTGCTGAAATATTATTTTATTTGTATGTTAATAAATAAAAGTGCCTGGGGGTCAGTGCTAATAACAAGCCATTTAGCAGAAGTCTGGCAGTTAGCACACGCCCTTAATCCCGATCACATGACAGGCAGATATCTGAGTGTTCAAGGACACCACCAGCATGGAGACACATGCCTTTAATCTCAATACCAACCATAGAGACCTGGAGGTCTGTGTAGACAGGCAGTGACGAGGAGGTCATGTGGTTGGGTTTACAACTAATGAGAAGGCAGAACAGAAAGTCAATAAAAAGACAGACACACAGAAAATAGGTCTCTTTCTGAGGGGAAGGATGACAGACAACAGGAGGTGGTCTTGGTTTTAGCTCTTGGCTGCTGCTCTGATCTCTTGGGCTTTTAACTCTGCATTTGGCTCTGTGTTTCTTATTTAATAAAACCATTCAGAATTACATCGACAGATCTCTGTGAGTTTGAGGCCAGTCTGATCTACACATACAGTTCCAGGCCAACCAGGGATATATAGTGAGACCCTGTCAATAATAATAACAATAATAAATGAAGAATGATCATAGATTATATAGATGGGTCTCATGACGTAAGAAAGATCCTAACAGAGGAAAACACACATGTCAAAGGAGAAATATGAACAAAAGCATAGGAAGAAATGATACAGCCATGACTTATGGGATGTAGGTGGCTTCCAGAAGATTCAAAAAAAGCAAACAAATTCTCTCTCACAGCCTTGAGAAGAAGTTAAGCCCCATTATCACAGTTTAAAATTCTTAACCCCAAAATGTAAGGCAATGTTATCTCTAAGATGCTCACAGTCTGGGCTGGAGAGACAGCTTAACAGTCAAATGCACTTGGATCCAGTGCCATGTTCTGGTTTCTTCGAACAGTAGGCCCACACAGGGTGCACAGGTATACATACAGACAAGACACCCATACACATAATAAAATGGGAGTTTTAAAAGATGGTAGCAATTTGTTAAGGCAACAAGAGGAAATTAACATGTTAACAACGTACCTAGAACAGTGTCATATGTGTTGTGTTTGTAAATGTTTGTAAAATCAGTTCTTTAGAGGTAATACTTGAGGCCCTAGATGTACACCCAGTTGCCAAACTTGCCTTTTTGTCTAAGGCTGTCTAGCTCTGGCTGCCCTAGGCCCACCGGTCTGGATCCTGCTAGAGTTTTTGTTTGGCCAACAGAAGCATGGATGTGGGAGAAGGGGTATGGAAAGTTCCTTCAAGGCCTGCCTGCTTGTTCTTCCTTTGTCATGTGTTGGGTGTTGGAATTAACGCTAGATTCCTAGAGCAGGAGAAGGTGGAGAATTTGGGGGAATGTCCTTCATTTGGTCTTGGAGCAGGCGTGGCCAAAGGATGAAGGTATTGTGGGTGGAAATGCAGGGGGCTTGGAGCTTTTGGAGCCGCTGAAATAGAGACAAGTCTTTGGGGACAGAAAGTGACATCAGATCTCAAGTCACACTCCAGCTGCCAGTGGGATGAGCTCTTGCTTATAAGCATCTCTGCTACTATAATGGATATCTTCCTCCTCCAGTTTGGTCCTTATTTAAGGTTTCTCTTATAGATCCTAGATGGCCACAGGACTTGGAGGCATTGCTAGAGATGATGGAGTAGCTGGTTTGATTTGACCCCAATCATTCCACTTCTTTCCATGTTAAGGCTGCACAGAACATTGATGAGATGGTATAAGTCACTTAACCAGGCTCCCAACAGTGGACTTTTGGGTTAGTTCTTTTTGTTTTAGTTTTTGAGATAAGATCTCATATAGGTCAGGCTGTACGTGTGTGACATGATGTATGAGTCCCTGTGATGTCACCCACAGAAGAGGAGCACTAAGTCTCCCTGGGTTTTTGTTTGTTTGTTTGTTTGTTCTTTGTTTTTACAGAATGAAAGAGAATTTGCTCCACATTCTCTTATCATCATTAATAGCCAAGGTCCTAAAGTCCAACACTCACATTTACTTAGAAGATAGAGACACCTCTCATGGCTCTCAGTCATGGGGCAGTGCAGGCATATAAGAAAGAAACAAGTAGGGCTGGAGAGGTGGCTCAATGGTTAAGAGAACTGTCTGCTCTTCCAGAGGACCTGGGTTCAATTCCCAGCACCCACATGGCAGTTCACACCTGCCTGTAACTCCAGTTCCAAGGCATCTGACACCTCCACACCAATGCACATAAAATAACGTTAAATAAATTATTAAAAAGGGAAGAGAGGAAAGAAGGAAGGAAGGAAGGAAGGAAGGAAGGAAGGAAGGAAGGACAGACACTGGCAAAGGGCATGTCTAGCATGGAAGAAGTTGTGGGTTTAGTTTCCAGCACCACAATGATACATGAACACACACACACACACACACACACACACACACACACACACACACACTCACACTCACACTAAAAAAATTAAAATGCTCAGTGTTCTCTCTGTGCATTGGAACAGTTCAGGAGTTAGAAAATTCATATAAGGCTCTCAGTTCAGCCATTTTCTAGCCAGTGTAACTGGGTAGCTTAACTAACCTCTTTGCCTCAACTTCCCTAGCTGTAAAATGGGGTAATAATGACATCTAATCCATAAGGCTGTTTTGAGGACTGACTGTTGCCTGAAAGACTTATGGAAATGCCTGATGCAGAACATGGTCTCAGCCTATGTTGACATTTGGCATCACCGTCACCATCACACACACACACACACACACACACACACACACACACACACACACACAACCACCCCGTCTTCTGAGAAGAAGCTGCTCTGGCTGGTAGGCAGGGGTAAAATCAAAGCCCAACCACAAAATAGTTTCTGAGCATTGGTACAACTTCCCACATGAGCCTCAGTTTCTTCATCAGTATGATAAACTTACAACACCTGCTTCGGAAAAATGTCCCGTGAGGACCAGAGCCTAGAAACATGTGGCCCAAAGCCGTGGCTGGTCTTCAGCAGGGTTTGCTGAGCCTGCACTGTAAGTAATCATGGAGTTAGTGTAGGAGTTAAAGCAGGCTGCGGTAATGGAGGCACAAACCTGGAATCTTAACACCTGAAATCTTAGCAGGAGGCTGAGGCAAGAGGATTGGACATTGACCAGGCTGGACTACATAATGAGATGCTGTCTCAACAGACAAAAGCAAATTTTATAATATGCCAAAGGGCACTCAGGGAAAGCAAGTGATCCTTCCATCCATGCTAGCCTCATGGAGGCAATCAGTTTCTTCTGCATCAATCCAGAACTGATCTATGCAGGTACCATGGGTATGCATATGTATGCACGGTCTTTCTCACACGTCCGTGATACTGCACACCTGTTCCATGCTTTCTTTCCTCATTTATCTTGGAGATCTTTCCATGTCTCAACGGGGAAGAAGCCCTTTTCTCTAGGTTAAGGCTGCATAGTATTCTGTTGAAAAGTGTTAAGCCTGTTAACTTAGACTTAACAATAGACATTAGGATTGCTTTTTTAAAAATTGAGACAGGGTCTCATATAGCCTAAGCTTGCTTCAACCTCAGTATATGGCTTCGGATGACCTTGAACTTCTGATTCTCCAATTCTACCTCCCAAGTGCTAGGATTCCTGGCATGAATCACATTACTGGGCTTTCAATAACTTCTATGACTTTCTTTTTTATTATTTATTTATTATATATACAATGTCCTGATGGCATGCCAGAAGAGGGCACCAAATCTCATTACAGATGGTTGTGAGCCGCCATGTGGTTGCTGGGAATTGAACTCAGGACCTCTGGAAGAGCAGTCGGTGCTCTTAGCCTCTGAGCCATCTCTCCAAATCTGTATATTTTTAACTTTATGTGTATGAATGTTTTGTCTGCATGTATACAGATGTACTAAATGAGTGCCTGGTGTCTTGGAGGCCAGAAGAGGGTGTCTGATGCCCTAGAACTGGATTTACAGAAAGTCGTGAGCTGCTATGTGTGTGCTGGAAACCAAACCTGGGTCCTCTGCAAGAGTAGCAAGAGCTTTTCACTGCTGAGCCATCTCTGCCGTTGGGTTCTTAAGAGTGTTTAGGAAACTGGAGGTCCAAACAGGAAGAGGAACTTTTCAGATATGCCCACAGGTCTCCTAAAGCTCGGGAAGGAAGAGAGAGTAATTCGTTCACCTATATCATGTCAGATTTAACAAAATGAAGATTAACCTGCCTGTTAGCCTTTTACTAAGCAATATGGTAGCCATTCGCCACACTTCTATCAAATATACCAATTGAATTAATTTTAAAATTTAAAAATTCGCACTCATGGAACAGGGAAGATGGTTCCATTAGTAAAGTATTCACCACCCAAGCATGAGGACCTGAATTCAGTTCAAAACCCAGGTTTTCTTTTTCAAAAAACTTGACAGACATGGTAACATATTCTTTTCTTTTTCTTTTTTTTTTTTTTTTTTTTTTTTTTTTTTTGTTTGTTTTTTGAGACAGGGTTTCTCTGTGTAGCTTTGTGCCTTTCCTGGATCTCTGTAGACCAGGCTGGCCTCAAACTCACAAAAATCCACCTGAGTGCTGGGATTAAAGGTATGCGGTAACATGTTCTTATAGGCAGATCCACTGGGCAGCCAGCCTAACCTACTTGGTAACTCCAGTCCAGTAAGAGAACCTGTCTAAAAAACCAAGCACCTGAAAACAACACCTGAGCTCCATCTCTGGTCTCCACAGGCACACACAAGTGCACACCACTGTAGCAGGAATCTTAAAGGTACTTATTAATAAAATCAAACCTGAGGCCAGTTATTGGGGTGAATGCTGGAAGATCAGAGAAGCAGAACAGGCCACAACTACCTCACCTTGCTAGTTCCTCAGGTGATCCTGTTTCCTCAGACTGGAAGCCTCTGAGTCCTCATCCAGAATGGGTCTCAGCTGAACTGCTGCTAGAAGCCTGAAAGCTTAACCAGCCAAATGCCGAACCAGCCAAATGCTTCTAGTTTCTGGTCTTCATGCCTTATATAATCTTTCTGTTTCTGCCCCCACACCCTGGGATTAAAGGCGTGTGTCACCATGCCTGGCTGTTTCCAATGTGGTCTCGAACTCACAGAGATCTGCCTGGCTCTGCCTCCCAAGTGCTGGGATTAAAGGCATGCACCACCACCGCCCAGCTTCTGCTATGGTTTGCTCTGACCCATTTTCTAGCCACCATTTTTGGCTCTGTATCTAGTGGCTATCTGTTCTCTGACCCCAGATAAATTTATTAGGATGCACAATATTTTTGGGAACACAATACCACCACACGCCACCCTCCAAAAACACAAGTGCACCCAATGTACCCTTGTGAGGACGTACACACTCTCAGTTCCTCAATGACACTTGCTGCATTTCAAATGTTCTATAGACACACATAGTGGGCACCATGTTGAACAGCACAGTACAGCACACCCTCCTGAGTGTGTCTCAGTTCTCCAGATACACTGCTCTAGACTAGATTCACCACAAAGACAGGAATTCTTTAACTCCTGTCTACCATGGACAGGAGTTGTTTCTCATGCCCTTCCCTGAGCTGGGACAGAGAAGGCACTCAATGATGCTACTGGAATGAACAACTAAGGAATAAAGAAACAAATGAATGAATGAACAAGCCAACCGATGCCCCCACAGGACACACAACTACAGACTCTTCCACAGCAGCATACTGAGACAACCCTTAGGAAACTGAGAACTCACTAGGTCAAGCAGACAGCAATACAATGCTGGAGACTAGCTGTTTCCGGAGGATCCAAAGGGTCACTGGCAGGACTCAGGCCTACAAAGGAAGCAGCCCTTCCTGATGGGTGAGTCAGAAGCCTGTGTTTTGAATATTGTTGCTCTCTTTTGTGTGTGTGACCTGTTCCCCTTGAAGTCTGGATAAGCCCTCCTACCTGGAGAAGGCTCATTAACCCTGTGGATGAGAGCAGAGCAAGTGGGAGCCAAGGGCCGAATGGGCAACCAACTAAAGGGAAACTGCTCTCCTACCCACCCAAAGGAGACATGTTTCTGATGCTGACATATCTGACCTGTGTTCACCTGAGGGGTGTCAGTGTGGAGAAGGAGGAAGATGGGAGGAAGGAAGGGGGAGGAAGGGGAGGAAGGATGACAAGAGGGAGAGAGAGAGAGAAGAGCCGGAATAAAAAGCATTGTAAATCTCCACATTGGTGTGTTTGCATCTTCGTGTATCTGTGCATATTTGGAGCAGAAAGTTGTGCATGCATCGGGAAGTTACATGGGGTATCTACATATGGAGACTGGGATATGTGTGTGCCCAGAGTTCTGTTTAAGTATTGGTGTTTGTGTATGTGATATTATGCAGTGGGAGGCTGTGTGAGAACTTGGATCTGGGAATGTGTAGTGAGAGAGAACTGTGCACAGTCTGTGCAGTGAGGTCTGTGGGGGGGTGTTGGCTGTGTACAGGGAACAGCGCAGCAGCCATGCTGTCTCTCTACATACTCGAGACCATGTCTGGCACGTATATGGCCCTGCTTCATTTCTTTTCATTCCTGGATGTGGCCCCAAGTGGTCCCTACAGTCAGCTAGTGTGAGCCCCACTTTGGAAGATTTCCGCAGTCCCTGAGAGAAGTCTAAGCAAGCAATTCTAGAGGGCCTTCTTGTTTCCTAGTTTTCCTGGGGAGATAGGAGATGAGCTGGACTCTGACGGAGGAAGACCAGAGAGAGAAGTAAAGATGCGGACACAGAATGAGAGGAAAAAAGAAAGGGGGGGAGGGGAGAGAGGGCAGGCTGGCCGGGCAGACCAGCAGGCCACTGGGCCCTGGACAGCAAGTGGAGGGGGAGGGAGCGTGGGGACTGAGAGATCAAAGGCCAGGCTGAGAGATCAGGAGAGAAGAGCTGGAGAGACTGGGGGAAATGTGGACCCCAGAGCTGGGGAAGCACAGCGGATCAAAGGCCAGCGCGGGGGCGGGAGGAGGTAGGTGGGAGGGACTCCGGAGGGACCCGGGAGGGACTCGGCGGGGCGCGGGGGGGGGGGACCGGCGGGCGCTCGGGCGCTCCGAGGCGCGCGGCTCCCCGGGGAGACCGCAGACACTTTGCGGAGATGTTACTCCGGAGTTGGAGACGATGATAAATATGATAATTTGTATAAAATCTGAATGGGTCTTGTTTTCAGGGAGAATGCCTCGGATGATGAATGGGCCCGGCTCCCAGATAGATGGCTGATAAAAAGTGTATTGGATTGGCGAGAGCGATTTTAATTCTCATTCGGTACCTGCAGATGCCGCGCCCGCGCTCTGCCTCTCCTCACTCCTGCCCACGGTGCGGGGCGGCCGGCGGCCCTGCTGGCCTCGGCGGCTCCAGAGGCTCCTGAAATGACTCTAATTACAGAGTTATTAATTTTAAGAGGAGGGTGAGCGGGGGGTTTATGATTATTAATCGAGCACCGGCGCTCGGCGGGAGGGGCGGACCACGGGTGAGCGAGGCTCTGAGTGTGCAGTCCGCTCGAGGCCCGGGGCAGCCGCCAGCCCGGCTGGCTCTGTGATGGCAGCTATCAGGCCCCCTTCTGATGCAGGCTGAAGCCTGCAGAGTCCTCCAGTGAGCTCATGCATCTGTCACCCGTGTCTCCGTAGACAACTCCCGAGCAGTAGGTTCCAGGCCTGACCTGCTGAACCCCGGGGTCCACGCCTGGGAAGTCAGCAAGTCTGGAACCCCTCTATTTCTATCCCCAGCTCCCAGCTCCCAGAGGTGGAGGGGGGCTTGGGACCCAGAGCAGGATGCATCCTTGAAAGGCAAATGATCAAGACAATGGCATTGATGAGGTTCCTTATTGAATGCTAGGTACTGTGCAGGGTGCTTCCCACTTCCCAGACGAAGAAACTAAGACTCAAGAATAACTTGGTCTTAGGAGGGAAGCTGTCTACTTCAGGGATCTTTAGGTCTGCTCTCCTCTCCTGCAACACACACACTTTTCCTTGGCCGAGAAAGGTGAGGAGGTGGGAGGGAGATGCAAGACAGACATTTCCTATCTCTAATTTACATCCATCCACTCAGTCACCTTCATCCCCAGTGTCGGCTCTGAACGATTTGGCATGTTGCCCAATACCCTGTCCATCTTCGGGGAAGATTTTCAAGACTAGACTTAGCTGTAAAGGCAGACCCCTGAGAGGAGTACATAAATGGTTTCTGCTCCATGGTGCTTGCTCTGTGGGCACATCTATCTGTTCAGCTACGGCGACTGTTTAACGGAACTCCAAGGTCGTTTGGAAGAAGGTATTAAGTGTTTGTTTGCCAGGAAACGGTTAAGTTTCAAATTATATATATATATATATATATATATATATATATATATATATATATATGGAGAGAGAGAGAGAGAGAGAGAGAGAGAGAGCCTTCT